>NW_028160626.1:0-9000 GCF_964263955.1 Coregonus lavaretus | reverse complement strand
CCCCCCCCCCCCCCCCCCCTTCAGACTGAACTAAACAGCATCCATCCATCCCCCCTTCAGACTGAACTAAACAGCATCCATCCATCCCCTCTTCAGACTGAACTAAACAGCATCCATCCATCCCCGTTCAGACTGAACTAAACAGCATCCATCCATCCCCCCTTCAGACTGAACTAAACAGCATCCATCCATCCCCCCTTCAGACTGAACTAAACAGCATCCATCCATCCCCCTTCAGACTGAACTAAACAGCATCCATCCCCCCTTCAGACTGAACTAAACAGCATCCATCCATCCCCCCTTCAGACTGAACTAAACAGCATCCATCCATCCCCCCCTCCGTTCAGACTGAACTAAACAGCATCCATCCCCCGTTCAGACTGAACTAAACAGCATCCATCCATCCCCCCTTCAGACTGAACTAAACAGCATCCATCCCCCGTTCAGACTGAACTAAACAGCATCCATCCCCCCTTCAGACTGAACTAAACAGCATCCATCCCCCCTTCAGACTGAACTAAACAGCATCCATCCCCCTTCAGACTGAACTAAACAGCATCCATCCCCCCTTCAGACTGAACTAAACAGCATCCATCCATCCCCCCTTCAGACTGAACTAAACAGCATCCATCCCCCGTTCAGACTGAACTAAACAGCATCCATCCCCCCTTCAGACTGAACTAAACAGCATCCATCCCCCCTTCAGACTGAACTAAACAGCATCCATCCCCCCTTCAGACTGAACTAAACAGCATCCACCCCCCCTTCAGACTGAACTAAACAGCATCCATCCATCCCCCCTTCAGACTGAACTAAACAGCATCCATCCCCCCCCTCCGTTCAGACTGAACTAAACAGCATCCATCCCCCCTTCAGACTGAACTAAACAGCATCCATCCATCCCCCCTTCAGACTGAACTAAACAGCATCCATCCTCCCCCTTCAGACTGAACTAAACAGCATCCATCCTCCCCCTTCAGACTGAACTAAACAGCATCCATCCCCCCCTCCGTTCAGACTGAACTAAACAGCATCCATCCCCCGTTCAGACTGAACTAAACAGCATCCATCCCCCCCTCCGTTCAGACTGAACTAAACAGCATCCATCCATCCCCCTTCAGACTGAACTAAACAGCATCCATCCCCCCCCTCCGTTCAGACTGAACTAAACAGCATCCATCCCCCCTTCAGACTGAACTAAACAGCATCCATCCTCCCCCTTCAGACTGAACTAAACAGCATCCATCCTCCCCCTTCAGACTGAACTAAACAGCATCCATCCATCCCCCCCTCCGTTCAGACTGAACTAAACAGCATCCATCCCCCGTTCAGACTGAACTAAACAGCATCCATCCCCCCCTCCGTTCAGACTGAACTAAACAGCATCCATCCATCCCCCTTCAGACTGAACTAAACAGCATCCATCCATCCCCCCCTCCGTTCAGACTGAACTAAACAGCATCCATCCATCCCCCCTTCAGACTGAACTAAACAGCATCCATCCCCCCTTCAGACTGAACTAAACAGCATCCATCCCCCTTCAGACTGAACTAAACAGCATCCATCCATCCCCCCTTCAGACTGAACTAAACAGCATCCATCCATCCCCCCTTCAGACTGAACTAAACAGCATCCATCCATCCCCCCTTCAGACTGAACTAAACAGCATCCATCCCCCGTTCAGACTGAACTAAACAGCATCCATCCCCCCCTCCGTTCAGACTGAACTAAACAGCATCCATCCCCCCCTCCGTTCAGACTGAACTAAACAGCATCCATCCATCCCCCCCTTCAGACTGACCTAAACAGCATCCATCCATCCCCCCCTTCAGACTGAACTAAACAGCATCCATCCCCCGTTCAGACTGAACTAAACAGCATCCATCCCCCGTTCAGACTGAACTAAACAGCATCCATCCCCCCTTCAGACTGAACTAAACAGCATCCATCCATCCCCCCTTCAGACTGAACTAAACAGCATCCATCCCCCGTTCAGACTGAACTAAACAGCATCCATCCCCCCCTCCGTTCAGACTGAACTAAACAGCATCCATCCATCCCCCTTCAGACTTAACTAAACAGCATCCATCCCCCCCTCCGTTCAGACTGAACTAAACAGCATCCATCCATCCCCCCTTCAGACTGAACTAAACAGCATCCATCCCCCCCTCCGTTCAGACTGAACTAAACAGCATCCATCCATCCCCCCTTCAGACTGAACTAAACAGCATCCATCCCCCTTCAGACTGAACTAAACAGCATCCATCCATCCCCCCTTCAGACTGAACTAAACAGCATCCATCCCCCGTTCAGACTGAACTAAACAGCATCCATCCCCCCCTCCGTTCAGACTGAACTAAACAGCATCCATCCATCCCCCTTCAGACTGAACTAAACAGCATCCATCCCCCCCTCCGTTCAGACTGAACTAAACAGCATCCATCCATCCCCCCTTCAGACTGAACTAAACAGCATCCATCCCCCGTTCAGACTGAACTAAACAGCATCCATCCCCCCTTCAGACTGAACTAAACAGCATCCATCCATCCCCCCTTCAGACTGAACTAAACAGCATCCATCCATCCCCCCCTCCGTTCAGACTGAACTAAACAGCATCCATCCCCCTTCAGACTGAACTAAACAGCATCCATCCATCCCCCGTTCAGACTGAACTAAACAGCATCCATCCATCCCCCTTCAGACTGAACTAAACAGCATCCATCCATCCCCCCTTCAGACTGAACTAAACAGCATCCATCCCCCTTCAGACTGAACTAAACAGCATCCATCCCCCCTTCAGACTGAACTAAACAGCATCCATCCATCCCCCCTTCAGACTGAACTAAACAGCATCCATCCATCCCCCCTTCAGACTGAACTAAACAGCATCCATCCATCCCCCCTTCAGACTGAACTAAACAGCATCCATCCCCCCCTCCGTTCAGACTGAACTAAACAGCATCCATCCCCCCCTCCGTTCAGACTGAACTAAACAGCATCCATCCCCCCCTCCGTTCAGACTGAACTAAACAGCATCCATCCATCCCCCCTTCAGACTGAACTAAACAGCATCCATCCCCCCTTCAGACTGAACTAAACAGCATCCATCCATCCCCCCTTCAGACTGAACTAAACAGCATCCATCCATCCCCCCTTCAGACTGAACTAAACAGCATCCATCCATCCCCCCCTCCGTTCAGACTGAACTAAACAGCATCCATCCATCCCCCTTCAGACTGAACTAAACAGCATCCATCCATCCCCCCTTCAGACTGAACTAAACAGCATCCATCCATCCCCCCTTCAGACTGAACTAAACAGCATCCATCCCCCCTTCAGACTGAACTAAACAGCATCCATCCATCCCCCCTTCAGACTGAACTAAACAGCATCCATCCATCCCCCCTTCAGACTGAACTAAACAGCATCCATCCCCCTTCAGACTGAACTAAACAGCATCCATCCATCCCCCTTCAGACTGAACTAAACAGCATCCATCCCCCCCTTCAGACTGAACTAAACAGCATCCATCCCCCGTTCAGACTGAACTAAACAGCATCCATCCCCCTTCAGACTGAACTAAACAGCATCCATCCATCCCCCCTTCAGACTGAACTAAACAGCATCCATCCCCCTTCAGACTGAACTAAACAGCATCCATCCCCCTTCAGACTGAACTAAACAGCATCCATCCATCCCCCCTTCAGACTGAACTAAACAGCATCCATCCCCCTTCAGACTGAACTAAACAGCATCCATCCATCCCCCCTTCAGACTGAACTAAACAGCATCCATCCCCCCTTCAGACTGAACTAAACAGCATCCATCCATCCCCCCTTCAGACTGAACTAAACAGCATCCATCCCCCTTCAGACTGAACTAAACAGCATCCATCCATCCCCCTTCAGACTGAACTAAACAGCATCCATCCCCCTTCAGACTGAACTAAACAGCATCCATCCATCCCCCCTTCAGACTGAACTAAACAGCATCCATCCCCCTTCAGACTGAACTAAACAGCATCCATCCCCCTTCAGACTGAACTAAACAGCATCCATCCATCCCCCCTTCAGACTGAACTAAACAGCATCCATCCCCCTTCAGACTGAACTAAACAGCATCCATCCATCCCCCCTTCAGACTGAACTAAACAGCATCCATCCCCCCTTCAGACTGAACTAAACAGCATCCATCCATCCCCCCTTCAGACTGAACTAAACAGCATCCATCCCCCTTCAGACTGAACTAAACAGCATCCATCCATCCCCCTTCAGACTGAACTAAACAGCATCCATCCCCCTTCAGACTGAACTAAACAGCATCCATCCATCCCCCCTTCAGACTGAACTAAACAGCATCCATCCCCCTTCAGACTGAACTAAACAGCATCCATCCCCCTTCAGACTGAACTAAACAGCATCCATCCATCCCCCTTCAGACTGAACTAAACAGCATCCATCCATCCCCCCTTCAGACTGAACTAAACAGCATCCATCCCCCCCTCCGTTCAGACTGAACTAAACAGCATCCATCCACCCCTCCGTTCAGACTGAACTAAACAGCATCCATCCCCCCCTCCGTTCAGACTGAACTAAACAGCAGACGGGATTAGACAGGTTCAAATCACAGCTGAGGCTTCAGGCAGCTCACCTGCTGCTCAAAACCATCAAGCCCTGGATCGATAGATAGCGCCCTGGTCTTAACCACCGAGTGCCTCGGAGTCAGAAAAGAGAGATTGCCTAGAGGAGTTTTCACAGCAGATCAGGCTAGAGGAAAAAGCAGCCAGAAGATTAGGAGATTACAGTCCGAAGCCAGAAAGAAAGACTGGGAAAATGGAAGCCATTTCCACCTATTTTTTTTTGTTAACAGCTTGGCAGTGTGTGTGAGGAGTTGATCAGGTCTATTCACAACTCCTACACTCCCTAAAGGCTAGAGCAGGGTGTTTGGCTATTTCCATAGAATTTATTCTCTGCCAGTTCGGAGCCTGGGTCCAGTCTATCAGTTGAAATAATATAAATAATTATAACTATATAACAGTAGCAGATAGTAATGAATGAACGCTCCTTCCCAAAGCCCCTTAATATATAGCTGCCTCATGGGTTTTCTTTGCTAGTGTTTTAGAGAATACCCAGTGGTGTAATATAGGGGCAGGGTGTGTGTGTGTGTGTGTGTGTGTGTGTGTGTGTGTGTGTGTGTGTGTGTGTGTGTGTGTGTGTGTGTGTGTGTGCGTGCGGGCATCAGTGTGTGTGTGTGTGAGTGTGTGTCTGGTACAGGGACAGGACAGAAGGACAGGACAGAAGGACAGGACAGAAGGACAGGACAGAAGGACAGGACAGAAGGACAGGACAGAAGGACAGGACAGAAGGACAGGACCGAAGGACAGGACAGAAGGACAGGTCAGAAGGACAGGACAGAAGGACAGGACAGAAGGACAGGACAGAAGGACAGGACAGAAGGACAGGTCAGAAGGACAGGACAGAAGGACAGGACAGAAGGACAGGACAGAAGGACAGGTCAGAAGGACAGGACCGACATGCTGTCCTGATAGAAAAGTGTTGTCCTTCATTAGGCTGGAGTGCTTTCCTGTATGGGCCTCATCAGAGAGAGTGTGTTGGTGTCAGGGAGAACAGTGGGTCATTACATTAAAATGGAGAAGGGCCCTTACTAGAGGATGTGCTGTAAACTCTTAAAATGCCCTGGAACACAAAACCTGTCGCTGCTTTAGATCATGCAGATTGAACCAAGTGCTGACTAAACAGTGTCCATCTTAAAGTAACTGTCCAGTGAAAATCTCACTTTTAAAAGTTCATATTCTGTTAACTCATATCTAAATAATGTTGTTGACTCGTCCTCTGGTCATATTGTGGCCAACGCATAAATTGGAGAGAAAAAAAACACTTCAAAAACGCCACTTCAAACTATCTCATTCAGACCGTTTAAAAAAATGCTTGCTATTTCCTCAAGGAACATGATGTCATCTCCCCTGAGGAGGATGAACCAGCCAATCAGCGGTCTAGATGAGGATGAGCTGGCCAGTCAGCGGTCTACTAGCATGAATATTGTTGCCTGAATATTTGTAATGACTGGTATACGCCCACACCATTCTGTTGTTGGGGTACGCCCACACCATTCTGTTGTTGGGGTCCGCCCACACCATTCTGTTGTTGGGGTACGCCCACACCATTCTGTTGTTGGGGTACGCCCACACCATTCTGTTGTTGGGGTACGCCCACACCATTCTGTTGTTGGGGTCCGCCCACACCATTCCAACACAGAAAAAGCTGCATTTTAACATTCTTCATTTAAAATTGGAATAAATCTATTTCATATAGTAATTATCGGTCATATTTCATAGAAATCTGGAAACACTGGGGCAGTTACTTTAACAAGAGAGTAACTAAGTAGAGACTGGGTGCCTCAAAAGGAACTCTTTGTGCTCTGTGCTCCTGCCTCCGCTTTAAATGTGTCTCTCTGACATTAACGATTTCTCTGATTCTGCAATATGGTTCTTCAATATCAAACACAAACAAAAGCTTCCTTCATTTTCCTGATGATTATTCCCTCCACCTCTCCATCCCTCCCTCCCTCCTCCCTCCCTCCCTCCCTCCTCCCTCCCTCCTTCCATCCTGCCTCCCTCCTTCCATCCTCCCCATAGAGACAGAGGAAATTGATTTAGAGCCTTGGTTAAATACCTCCTCTCAATCATCATAATACGCTAAGGTATTGATCATCCCTCCTGGCGATTCGCTAAGAGCCAGATAGCCTCGCCTCTCGTAGCAAATGAACCTTTTTAAATCAGCCCTACACACACACACACACACACACACACACACACTCCCCCCCCCCCCCCCCCTTTACCGGAGGTCTTAATTGAGATATGCAGATATTACAGCTCACAGAAAATGGAAAGTGTCCAGAGGTCTTCTTTCTCTTATCCCTCCAGCTCCCTCTCTCCAATCCCCTGGAACCATTTACTACAGGTCTGAGGGATGAAGGAGAGGAGGAGGAGGAGGAGGAGGAGGAGGAGGAGGAGGAAGGGGGAGGAAGAGGAGGAAGGGGGAGATACACGGCTGGAAAGTCTCTCACAGCCTAACTCATGCTTAAAGCTCCAAACAAATTGTCTGAGCTTTCTCTCTCAATTCAATTTCAATTTAAGGGGTTTTATTGGCATGGGAAACGTATGTTAACATTGCCAAAGCAAGTGAAATAGATAATAAACAAAAGTGAATTAAACAATAAAAAACGAACAGTAAATATTACACTCACAAAAGTTCCAAAATAATAGAGAAATTTCATATATCATATTATGTCTATATACAGTTTGTAACGATGTGCAAATAGTTTAAGTATAAAAGGGAAAATAAATAAACATAACTATGGATTGTATTTACAATGGTGTTTGTTCTTCACTGGTTGCCCTTTTCTTGTGGCAACAGGTCACAAATCTTGCTGCTGTGATTGCACACTGTGGTATTTCACCCAATAGATATGGGAGTTTATCAAAATTGGATTTGTTTTCATATTCTTTGCGGGTCTGTGTAATCTGAGGGAAATATGTGTCTCTAATATGGTCATACATTTGGCAGGAGGTTAGGAAGTGCAGCTCAGTTTCCACCTCATTTTGTGAGCAGGGTGCACATAGCCTGTCTTCTCTTGAGAGCCAGGTCTGCCTACGGCAGCCTTTCTCAATAGCAAGGCTATGCTCACTGAGTCTGTACATAGTCAAAGCTTTCCATAATTTTGGGTCAGTCACAGTGGTCAGGTATTCTGTTTAGGGCCAAATAGCATTCTAGTTTGCTCAGTTTTTTTGTAAATTCTTTCCAATGTGTCAAGTTATTATCTTTTTGTATTCTCATGATTTGGTTGGGTCTAATTGTGTTGCTTAGGGGACTCTTCTCCAGGTTCATCTCTCTGTAGGTGATGGCTTTGTTATGGAAGGTTTGGGAATCGCTTCCTTTTAGGTGGTTGTAGAATTTAACAGCTCTTTTCTGGATTTTAATAATTAGCAGGTATCGACCTAATTCTGCTCTGCATGCATTTTTGGTGTTTTACGTTGTACACTGAGGATATTTTTGCAGAATTCTGCATGCAAAGTCTCAATTTGGTGTTTGTCCCATTTTGTGAATTCTTGGTTGATGAGCGGACCCCAGACCCATAAAGGGCAATGGGTTATATAACTGATTCAAGTATTTTTAGCCAGATCCTAATTGGTATGTCGGGGGGGGGGGGGGAAACTTAATCAGGGAGATGACATCACCTTAATAAATACAAAATGTCGAATTCTATGTTCCTTTTGATGGCATGGAAGGCCCTTCTTGCCTTGTCTCTCAGATTGTTCACAGCTTTGTGGAAGTTACCTGTGGTGCTGATGTTTAGGCCGAGGTATGTATAGTTTTTTGTGTGCTCTAGGGCAACGGTGTCTAGATGGAATTTGTATTTGTGGTCCTGGCAATTGGACCTTTTAGGAACACCATTCTTTCTGTATTACTGAGATATACTGTCAGGTCCCATGTCTGACAGATTCTGTGCAGAAGATCTAGGTGCTGCTGTAGGCCCTCCTTGGTTGGGGACAGAAGCACCAGATCATCAGCAAACAGTAGACATTTGACTTCAGATTCTAGTAGGGTGAGGCAGGGTGCTGCCTCACCCTGCTAGTAGACTGTGATTTTGCTGTGATCTGAGAGGGGTGTCAGTGGGCTGACTGTAAACTCTCTGAGAGACTCTGGGTTGAGGTCAGTGATAAAGTAGTCTACAGTACTACTGCCAAGAGATGAGCTATAGGTGTACCTCTCTCTCTGTCTGTCTCCCTCTGTCTGTCTCTCTCTGTCTGTCTGTCTGTCTGTCTGTCTGTCTGTCTGTCTGTCTGTCTGTCTGTCTGTCTGTCTGTCTGTCTGTCTGTCTGTCTGTCTGTCTGTCTGTCTGTCTGTCTGTCTGTCTGTGTCTCTGCCTCTCTCTCTGTCTCTCTCTATCTCTCTATCTGTCTGTCTGTCTGTCTGTCTG
>NW_028160627.1:0-28122 GCF_964263955.1 Coregonus lavaretus | reverse complement strand
TAGGTGTCCTAGAAGAAGTTTGACACTAAAATAATAAAATCTTTACATCTAAACACACACCTTAATATAGAGACACACACACACACTTCCTGTTGATGTTGACCCCTTCCTGTAGGGATGTTGTGATGGAGTCGTCAGAGAGCGGAGCGAGAGAGAATGAAGAGAACCCTGTTATCACCAAGACGGACGACGGGAAGAAGGTGAGAAAGAGAGAGAGAGGAGGGAGAAGAGGGGTGAAAGAAGAGTCTCTCAATTCACCTGTCTGTGATCCCTCCTCATCTCCTAAACTGACCCCTCAGACGTCATCACATTATCTCCTAAACTGACCCCTCAGACCTCCTCACCTTATCTCCTAAACTGACCCCTCAGACGTCATCACATTATCTCCTAAACTGACCCCTCAGACCTCCTCACCTCATCTCCTAAACTGACCCCCTCAGACCTCCTCACCTTATCTCCTAAACTGACCCCCTCAGACCTCCTCACCTCATCTCCTAAACTGACCCCTCAGACGTCATCACATTATCTCCTAAACTGACCCCTCAGACCTCCTCACCTTATCTCCTAAACTGACCCCTCAGACCTCCTCACCTCATCTCCTAAACTGACCCCCTCAGACCTCTTCACCTTATCTCCTAAACTGACCCCTCAGACCTCCTCACCTTATCTACTAAACTGACCCCTCAGACCTCCTCACCTCATCTCCTAAACTGACCCTCAGACCTCCTCACCTTATCTCCTAAACTGACCCCCTCAGACCTCCTCACCTTATCTCCTAAACTGACCCCCTCAGACCTCCTCACCTTATCTCCTAAACTGACCCCCTCAGACCTCCTCACCTTATCTCCTAAACTGACCCCTCAGACCTCCTCACCTTATCTCCTAAACTGACCCCTCAGACCTCCTCACCTCATCTCCTAAACTGACCCCCTCAGACCTCCTCACCTTATCTCCTAAACTGACCCCCTCAGACCTCCTCACCTCATCTCCTAAACTGACCCCTCAGACCTCCTCACCTCATCTCCTAAACTGACCCTCAGACCTCCTCACCTTATCTCCTAAACTGACCCCCTCAGACGTCATCACCTCATCTCCTAAACTGACCCCTCAGACCTCCTCACCTCATCTCCTAAACTGACCCCCTCAGACCTCCTCACCTCATCTCCTAAACTGACCCCTCAGACCTTTTCCACCAATGAGTTTTGAGAAGGAGGCGGAGAGGATGCAAGGAATGGAGGAGAGATGAATTGAGAAAGAGCCAGCCCAGTAAAAGCCTACCTTTTTTGGTTTTGGACACATTTGAGCCCAATGTTATTGTGTTGGGTTGCTCATCCTTTTAGAGTTATTTTAACCCTGTAAAACCTCATTAATTTAACCCTGTAAAACCTCATTAATTTAACCCTGTAAAACCTCATTAATTTAACCCTGTAAAACCTCATTAATTTAACCCTGTAAAACCTCATTAATTTAACCCTGTAAAACCTCTGCGTGTTAGTTAATTTAACCCTGTAAAACCTCTGCGTGTTAGTTAATTTAACCCTGTAAAACCTCTGCGTGTTAGTTAATTTAACCCTGTAAAACCTCTGCGTGTTAGTTAATTTACCCCTGTAAAACCATCATTTTAGAGTTAATTTAACCCTGTAAAACCTCTGCGTGTTAGTTAATTTAACCCTGTAAAACCTCTGCGTGTTAGTTAATTTAACCCTGTAAAACCTCTGCGTGTTAGTTCATTTAACCCTGTAAAACCTCTGCGTGTTAGTTAATTTAACCCTGTAAAACCTCTGCGTGTTAGTTCATTTAACCCTGTAAAACCTCTGCGTGTTAGTTAATTTAACCCTGTAAAACCTCTGCGTGTTAGTTAATTTAACCCTGTAAAACCTCAGCGTGTTAGTTAATTTAACCCTGTAAAACCTCTGCGTGTTAGTTAATTTAACCCTGTAAAACCTCTGCATGTTAGTTAATTTAACCCTGTAAAACCTCAGCGTGTTAGTTAATTTAACCCTGTAAAACCTCTGCGTGTTAGTTAATTTAACCCTGTAAAACCTCAGCGTGTTAGTTAATTTAACCCGGTAAAACCTCTGCGTGTTAGTTCATTTAACCCTGTAAAACCTCTGCGTGTTAGTTAATTTAACCCGGTAAAACCTCTGCGTGTTAGTTAATTTAACCCTGTAAAACCTCTGCGTGTTAGTTAATTTAACCCTGTAAAACCTCTGCGTGTTAGTTAATTTAACCCTGTAAAACCTCTGTGTGTTAGTTAATTTAACCCTGTAAAACCTCTGCGTGTTAGTTAATTTAACCCTGTAAAACCTCTGCGTGTTAGTTAATTTAACCCTGTAAAACCTCTGCGTGTTAGTTAATTTAACCCTGTAAAACCTCTGCGTGTTAGTTAATTTAACCCTGTAAAACCTCTGCGTGTTAGTTAATTTAACCCTGTAAAACCTCTGCGTGTTAGTTAATTTAACCCTGTAAAACCTCTGCGTGTTAGTTAATTTAACCCTGTAAAACCTCTGCGTGTTAGTTCATTTAACCCTGTAAAACCTCTGCGTGTTTTTTCTCTTCTGTCATTTTTTTCACTTCACATCCTCTCTTCTCCCCCTTCCTCAGGAGGACACAGCGACCTCTGACCTCACCACAGGCGCGTCTCCCGTCCCCAAACCTCGCCGCGGACGCCCCCCCAAGGTCACACCCTCCCCTCTGGCCAATGAGAAGGAAGGAGGGGCAGGCAAAGGCAGGAAGAGGGCGGCACCAGCCCAGGACTCCGCCCCCTCGGGGGAGCCAAACTCCATCAAGATGCCTAAAGCTGAGGATGTGACACAGATACTAGACCTGCAGAGGTGAGGGGGAGGGGGGGAGAGAGAGGGGGAGGGGGGGAGAGAGGGGGAGGGGGAGAGAGAATGAGGAGCAAGGGAGGGTAGCGTAAGATAATATATTTGTCACATCTGTAGTCCCGCCTTTCAGTGTTTTCTTGTTGAGTCAGTCAGTCAGTCGGGTGCCTTACCTTTCACTACAGGTGGCTCCACCTGAGCAGAGAGAGAGATAGACAGAGAGACGCAGACCTGGAGAGAGAGATATGGACAGAGAGATGCAGACCTGGAGAGAGAGAGAGAGATGGACAGAGAGACGCAGACCTGGAGAGAGAGAGATGGACAGAGAGACGCAGACCTGGAGAGAGAGAGAGGGACAGAGACGCAGACCTGGAGAGAGAGAGAGAGAGATGGACAGAGAGACGCAGACCTGGAGAGAGAGAGAGATGGACAGAGAGACGCAGACCTGGAGAGAGAGAGAGATGGACAGAGACGCAGACCTGGAGAGAGAGAGAGATGGACAGAGAGACGCAGACCTGGAGAGAGAGAGAGATGGACAGAGAGACGCAGACCTGGAGAGAGAGAGATGGACAGAGAGACGCAGACCTGGAGAGAGAGAGAGATGGACAGAGAGACGCAGACCTGTGGAGAGAGAGAGATGGACAGAGAGACGCATACCTGGACAGAGAGAGATGGACAGAGAGACGCAGACCTGGAGAGAGAGAGAGAGATGGACAGAGACGCAGACCTGGAGAGAGAGACAGAGAGACGCAGACCTGGAGAGAGAGAGAGATGGACAGAGAGACGCAGACCTGGAGAGAGAGAGAGATGGACAGAGAGACGCAGACCTGGAGAGAGAGAGAGAGATGGACAGAGAGACGCAGACCTGGAGAGAGATGGACAGAGAGATGCAGACCTAGAGAGAGAGAGATGGACAGAGAGACGCAGACCTGGAGAGAGAGAGAGAGAGATGGACAGAGAGACGCAGACCTGGAGAGAGAGAGAGAGAGAGATGGACAGAGACGCAGACCTGGAGAGAGAGAGAGAGATGGACAGAGAGACGCAGACCTGGAGAGAGAGAGAGATGGACAGAGAGACGCAGACCTGGAGAGAGAGAGAGAGATGGACAGAGAGACGCAGACCTGGAGAGAGAGAGAGATGGACAGAGAGACGCAGACCTGGAGAGAGAGAGAGCTAGACAGAGACGCAGACCTGGAGAGAGAGAGAGCTAGACAGAGACGCAGACCTGGAGAGAGAGAGAGCTAGACAGAGACGCAGACCTGGAGAGAGAGAGATGGACAGAGAGACGCAGACCTGGAGAGAGAGAGAGAGATGGACAGAGAGACGCAGACCTGGAGAGAGAGAGCTAGACAGAGATGGACAGAGAGACGCAGACCTGGAGAGAGAGAGAGATGGACAGAGAGAGATGGACAGAGAGACGCAGACCTGGAGAGAGAGAGAGAGATGGACAGAGAGATGCAGACCTGGAGAGAGACAGAGATGGACAGAGAGATGCAGACCTGGAGAGAGACAGAGACGCAGACCTAGAGAGAGAGAGAGATGGACAGAGAGACGCAGACCTGGAGAGAGAGGGAGATGGACAGAGAGACGCAGACCTGGAGAGAGAGAGAGAGAGAGATGGACAGAGACGCATACCTGGAGAGAGAGAGAGAGAGAGAGAGATGGACAGAGAGACGCAGACCTGGAGAGAGAGAGATGGACAGAGAGACGCAGACCTGGAGAGAGAGAGAGAGATGGACAGAGAGACGCAGACCTGGAGAGAGAGAGATGGACAGAGACGCAGACCTGGAGAGAGAGAGAGATGGACAGAGAGACGCAGACCTGGAGAGAGAGAGCTAGACAGAGACGCAGACCTGGAGAGATGGACAGAGAGACGCAGACCTGGAGAGAGAGAGAGATGGACAGAGAGACGCAGACCTGGAGAGAGAGAGAGATGGACAGAGAGACGCAGACCTGGAGAGAGAGAGAGATGGACAGAGAGACGCAGACCTGGAGAGAGAGAGAGATGGACAGAGAGACGCAGACCTGGAGAGATGGACAGAGAGACGCAGACCTGGAGAGAGAGAGAGAGATGGACAGAGAGATGCAGACCTGGAGAGAGAGAGAGATGGACAGAGAGACGCAGACCTGGAGAGAGAGAGAGATGGACAGAGAGATGCAGACCTGGAGAGAGAGACAGAGAGACGCAGACCTGGAGAGAGAGAGAGCTAGACAGAGAGACGCAGACCTGGAGAGAGAGAGATGGACAGAGAGACAGACCTGGAGAGAGAGAGAGCTAGACAGAGAGACGCAGACCTGGAGAGAGAGAGAGCTAGACAGAGAGACGCAGACCTGGAGAGAGAGAGAGCTAGACAGAGAGACGCAGACCTGGAGAGAGAGAGAGCTAGACAGAGAGACGCAGACCTGGAGA
Source organism: Coregonus lavaretus (assembly GCF_964263955.1). Classification (NCBI taxonomy): domain Eukaryota; kingdom Metazoa; phylum Chordata; class Actinopteri; order Salmoniformes; family Salmonidae; genus Coregonus; species Coregonus lavaretus. Next base: position 22,887 of record NW_028160627.1, on the reverse strand, counting down.
GAGAGAGCTAGACAGAGACGCAGACCTGGAGAGAGAGAGAGATGGACAGAGAGACGCAGACCTGGAAAGAGAGAGATGGACAGAGAGACGCAGACCTGGAGAGAGAGAGAGAGATGGACAGAGAGACGCAGACCTGGAGAGAGAGAGAGAGATGGACAGAGAGACGCAGACCTGGAGAGAGAGAGAGCTAGACAGAGAGACGCAGACCTAGAGAGAGAGAGAGAGAGAGAGAGAGAGAGAGACAGACCTGGAGAGAGAGAGAGAGAGACTCATAAGTTTGTTTGGTTTCTACCCTTCCACTACTCATAATCATGTGTCCACGTAGCCTTTCTATGACATGGAATAGGAACAGCAAGGTCATTTACAGTTTGGAATATTGAAATGCTGAAATGGCACAGTAATCCTTACCAAAAAAATAGCTGTTTGCTGCTTAACGTTTAACATTTTGGAGGAACGTTCATTCAACTGAAATTGTTACTAAGGGAACCGTTGTTGAACTCACCTCGGGTCCAGGTGGCGAGAGGAACTGGTCAACAACGTACTGGGACCGCTGGAGAGCTGCAGGGTGCAGGCTTTCCTTCCAGCCCTGTGCTAACACATCATCTGATTCAACTAATGAAGCAAGGGCTCGATGGTGTGTTTAGTGCTGGGTTGCAACAAAACCCTTGCAAGCGCTTCCCAGTGGAACCAGGGTTGGAGTAGACGTTATAGTATGATTCAGCAGAGCAGATAGTGTAGAAACATGAGGTTTGTTTTTAAATACAGATTTCAGCTAAAGAAATTAAACTGTCCATTTTTGTTTTGTTTGTTTATATAGAAGAATAGGTGGTCTGTGAGGGTACCGTGTGTGTGTGTGTGTGTGTGTGTGTGTGTGTGTGTACTGTGTGTGTGTGTGTACCGTGTGTGTGTGTGTGTACCGTGTATGTATCGGGCAAGTCTCTGACATGATCCTCTCCTCTTGTTTCAGGTAAAGCGAAAATCACTGCAGCCCAGATCAAGACTGTAGAGAAACACTCTCTCCTCTCTAACCCTGTAAAGCTCTTCTGGTCTCCCTGCCTCCCTCCCTCCCTCCCTCCCTCCCTCCCTCCCTCCCACACCACTGACTCGTCTAGGAGGATAGGAATGCCTTGTAGTCCTGATTTGCAGCTCGTAATATCTGAAATGTTGTTTTTCCCCTTCTTTTGTGTTCGTTGCTCTGCTTCCTTTTTGTGGAGCCGTTTTTTGTTTTTAAAAAGAAATATTTCCAAACCGTTTTTAATCTGGTTTTTGATGACAAACAAGTTGTTGCTTATTAAATTCCCCCCAGGATATCTCGCCTCGTCTGCTGTCTTCTTCCTCCTCCCTACTGGCCCTTCCTCTCTCTCGGTTTCTCTACCATCAGTGTGTTTATTTTATATAGTTTTTTAAAAACTTGGCTATTATTGTACTTGAGTCATATATACTGTAGGTTTTGCTGTCTGACAACCACATACAGTTATTTTACCACACTTGTTAAAGGAATAGGGAGGGAAGGAGATGCAGGGGTTAACTGATGAACAGACAAATAGACAAACCTTACTTATTGCTTTCCTTCAGATCTTTTTAGTAGTTGGAACATTGAGAACTTTGAAATTAAAAATTTGTATTGAATTTAAGTCTGTTTGGTTCCTCCATCAATTACTGTAGAAGGGAGGGGGGGGGGGGGGCTTCAGTTTTTTAATGTTGCAGCATCTTTTTACACATTTCATATGAAAAGTGCCGTTAGAGCTCCCAGCTGATCTGTGTTCGCTTGCTCACCCCTGGCCTTCCAATGGAGATTGATTCTATCCACATTCCACTTATCACGCCTTAGGGTAAATGTTTCTTCTTGCTTGTGTTGAATAAAGGAAGTATTTTAAAACAACTTCAGAATCTCACCGACAGACCTGAAATTCAAATGTTTTAACAGTTTAGAGCTGTTAAATTAAAATAAAAAAATAAAAAAAGGGTATTTCTCCTCTTTTACACCTTTTTTCAAGTTTTTAGATGTTAGTCAGAGAAAGCGTTCTATTCTGCCTCGATAAATTACCACCTTGTCAAATTGGGAATGATTCCAGACATAGTTTTTGGTTTTCATTGTAGATATTTCAGGATGGTTTTCACATGGGCATATTTCATTTTTACGCAGAAAATAAAATGCTTTTAGATGTAACGCTATGCAGCGGTTTCTTCGGACCAACAAAATTCCACTTGTCCGTCAAGAGTTGCTGATTCTCCTCCCTTCAGTTTGCGCATCAATTCATGCACCTTGGTAGGAAGCAAGGTAGCGGCAGTGATCCCTTCACACCCCAGAGCAGACGACTACAGGCGGTGGAATGGTGGGCCGCAGGTGGCCTAGCGGTTAAGAGCTCTGGCCCAGTAAGTCATTTTAAAGGTCGCTGGTTCGAGACAAATGTATTTGATAGTTGGTGAATTTTACAAAACCACAGATTGAGCCTTAACAGGTATAAACGTATTAAACAAATGAAAAAAATAACATTTCGATTTTCCAGGTTGTTGTTTTTTTTAATCAAAGTAACGTGACATTCACAATAAATAATCATGCGATTGTACGCCGGCCACACCCGGGTTAAAATATCATTTCAAACCCTTTATCTGTGTTAGATTGAGCTTGCCTGGCTTCATGAGCCAATGAAATACTCTCAACCTCACCCCATCTGCCACTCCAGAGCAAACGCTGAAAGTATTTTGAAAGATTTCAAATAGTATCTGAACCCAGGTCCGACAGGCTGCTTCCTTCAGAAAACAAAATCAAAAACTGATAACTCCAGAGATGCAACAACTCTGGCTGCGTTTTTAAAATAATGGCACCCTATCCCCTTTATAGTGCACTACTTTTGACCAGAACCCTGTGGGGGTAGTAAGCACTGCACGACAGAGTAGGGGACTTTCTTCTGCTTCACGGTCATCATCGTGCAATACTTGAGGCGTAACAGCGAAAAGAGGGGGGGAAGTCTTTTTGTGTCCTTTTTCTTACAAAATATAGATTCCAGACGTCGGTGGTTTGCTCTGCTGATGAAGAGGAGTATCTTCCTTGTCGAGAAAAGAGACTATGTACACAGGATTGGTCTGGGAATGCGGAGTGTGAGAGGGGAGATGGATAGAATTGGAAAGAAGGCTTTGCCACCGGCCACGCCCTCAATCAGGCTGGGCCAATTTAAATGCAGAAACCAGGAAGTCGCTTCAACGAGCCAATCTGGACATTCAGACCAACTCCCTGATAACTCATTGGTCGGCCAACCAAAATAGTTTTTTACAGTATCCAGTAAGAATAAAGTATTCCCCCATTTTATTTGTAAAATGTACAGACTAATATCTATTTACAGATAACTCCTTGTCTGTCGGTGTGTGTGTTCTCTCAGCCGGTAAGCTCCACCAGGTAACAGTGGTTCAATGTTGTGCTTCTTAAAGAGGGAAGGTAGGAATTCATCAAGAACAGATGAGAAGCAGCAAAATAAAGGGATTGTTTGGGCCCAGGAATATATTGAGGGAGAGAAGAGGGGTGAGTTGAAAAGATACTAGGTAGTGTATTGGACTGGGGAGGGGGGGGGCGAAACTGTACGACTTCTCCCCTAGGAAAAGGCTCAGTTTGGGGTGTGGGTAAAAGGCATCGGAGGGCACCACAAGGAGAAGGGCGATGAGGTCCGAGGGGTTTCTTGCTGGGTCTCAGTTGTTAAGAAGTAGTTCTGTTGCCGTCTCCACGTCCCAGGATTTAGAAGACAAGGCCGCTATTACTGCATTCTGTCAGGAGAGAGAGAGCAGAGTTAGACACCACATCATTCTGTCAGGAGAGAGAGAGGAGAGTTAAGACACCACACATCATTCTGTCAGGAGAGAGAGCAGAGTTAAGACACCACACATCATTCTGTCAGGAGAGAGAGAGAGCAGAGTTAGACACCACACATCATTCTGTCAGGAGAGAGAGAGCAGAGTTAAGACACCACACATCATTCTGTCAGGAGAGAGAGAGGAGAGCAGAGTTAAGACACCACACATCATTCTGTCAGGAGAGAGAGAGGAGAGTTAGACACCACACATCATTCTGTCAGGAGAGAGAGAGGAGAGTTAAGACACCACACATCATTCTGTCAGGAGAGAGAGAGAGCAGAGTTAGACACCACACATCATTCTGTCAGGAGAGAGAGCAGAGTTAGACACCACACATCATTCTGTCAGGAGAGAGAGAGCAGAGTTAAGACACCACACATCATTCTGTCAGGAGAGAGAGCAGAGTTAGACACCACACATCATTCTGTCAGGAGAGAGAGCAGAGTTAAGACACCACACATCATTCTGTCAGGAGAGAGAGAGAGCAGAGTTAGACACCACACATCATTCTGTCAGGAGAGAGAGAGGAGAGTTAGACACCACACATCATTCTGTCAGGAGAGAGAGAGAGCAGAGTTAGACACCACACATCATTCTGTCAGGAGAGAGAGAGGAGAGTTAGACACCACACATCATTCTGTCAGGAGAGAGAGAGAGCAGAGTTAGACACCACACATCATTCTGTCAGGAGAGAGAGAGGAGAGTTAGACACCACACAGCATTCTGTCAGGAGAGAGAGAGAGCAGAGTTAGACACCACACATCATTCTGTCAGGAGAGAGAGAGCAGAGTTAGACACCACACATCATTCTGTCAGGAGAGAGAGCAGAGTTAAGACACCACACATCATTCTGTCAGGAGAGAGAGAGGAGAGTTAGACACCACACATCATTCTGTCAGGAGAGAGAGAGCAGAGTTAGACACCACACATCATTCTGTCAGGAGAGAGAGAGCAGAGTTAGACACCACACATCATTCTGTCAGGAGAGAGAGAGGAGAGTTAGACACCACACATCATTCTGTCAGGAGAGAGAGCAGAGTTAAGACACCACACATCATTCTGTCAGGAGAGAGAGAGGAGAGTTAGACACCACACATCATTCTGTCAGGAGAGAGAGAGCAGAGTTAGACACCACACATCATTCTGTCAGGAGAGAGAGAGCAGAGTTAGACACCACACATCATTCTGTCAGGAGAGAGAGAGGAGAGTTAGACACCACACATCATTCTGTCAGGAGAGAGAGAGCAGAGTTAGACACCACACATCATTCTGTCAGGAGAGAGAGAGGAGAGTTAGACACCACACATCATTCTGTCAGGAGAGAGAGAGAGAGGAGAGTTAGACACCACACATCATTCTGTCAGGAGAGAGAGAGAGCAGAGTTAAGACACCACACAGCATTCTGTCAGGAGAGAGAGAGGAGAGTTAGACACCACACATCATTCTGTCAGGAGAGAGAGAGAGCAGAGTTAGACACCACACATCATTCTGTCAGGAGAGAGAGAGAGCAGAGTTAAGACACCACATCATTCTGTCAGGAGAGAGAGAGGAGAGTTAGACACCACACATCATTCTGTCAGGAGAGAGAGAGAGAGGAGAGTTAGACACCACACAGCATTCTGTCAGGAGAGAGAGAGGAGAGTTAGACACCACACATCATTCTGTCAGGAGAGAGAGAGCAGAGTTAGACACCACACATCATTCTGTCAGGAGAGAGAGAGGAGAGTTAGACACCACACATCATTCTGTCAGGAGAGAGAGCAGAGTTAAGACACCACACATCATTCTGTCAGGAGAGAGAGAGGAGAGTTAGACACCACACATCATTCTGTCAGGAGAGAGAGAGCAGAGTTAGACACCACACATCATTCTGTCAGGAGAGAGAGAGCAGAGTTAAGACACCACACATCATTCTGTCAGGAGAGAGAGAGGAGAGTTAGACACCACACATCATTCTGTCAGGAGAGAGAGAGCAGAGTTAGACACCACACATCATTCTGTCAGGAGAGAGAGCAGAGTTAAGACACCACACAGCATTCTGTCAGGAGAGAGAGAGCAGAGTTAGACACCACACATCATTCTGTCAGGAGAGAGAGAGCAGAGTTAGACACCACACATCATTCTGTCAGGAGAGAGAGAGGAGAGTTAGACACCACACATCATTCTGTCAGGAGAGAGAGAGCAGAGTTAGACACCACACATCATTCTGTCAGGAGAGAGAGAGGAGAGTTAGACACCACACATCATTCTGTCAGGAGAGAGAGAGCAGAGTTAGACACCACACATCATTCTGTCAGGAGAGAGAGAGGAGAGTTAGACACCACACATCATTCTGTCAGGAGAGAGAGAGAGAGGAGAGTTAGACACCACACATCATTCTGTCAGGAGAGAGAGAGAGCAGAGTTAAGACACCACACAGCATTCTGTCAGGAGAGAGAGAGGAGAGTTAGACACCACACATCATTCTGTCAGGAGAGAGAGAGAGCAGAGTTAGACACCACACATCATTCTGTCAGGAGAGAGAGCAGAGTTAAGACACCACACATCATTCTGTCAGGAGAGAGAGAGCAGAGTTAGACACCACACATCATTCTGTCAGGAGAGAGAGAGGAGAGTTAGACACCACACATCATTCTGTCAGGAGAGAGAGAGAGCAGAGTTAAGACACCACATCATTCTGTCAGGAGAGAGAGAGCAGAGGAGAGTTAGACACCACACATCATTCTGTCAGGAGAGAGAGAGAGCAGAGTTAAGACACCACACAGCATTCTGTCAGGAGAGAGAGCAGAGTAAGACACCACACATCATTCTGTCAGGAGAGAGAGAGCAGAGTAAGACACCACACATCATTCTGTCAGGAGAGAGAGAGCAGAGTTAGACACCACACATCATTCTGTCAGGAGAGAGAGAGGAGAGTTAGACACCACACATCATTCTGTCAGGAGAGAGAGAGCAGAGGAGAGTTAGACACCACACATCATTCTGTCAGGAGAGAGAGAGGAGAGTTAACACACGTGACAGACTGTGTATGGTGTGTCTGCCCTACCTTATCGAAGCCCATGGCAGTGAGTTTGTCTATCTTCCTGGTGTATTCTGGACCGGGTACAGGGGCTCCACCGTAGTAATGACCCCATAACCGGGCTGTCTGCGTAAACATCTCTGGGTTCTGCTTATACTGGGTAGGTGGGAATAAAGAAATATACAGAATGGCATCAAGGAGAAACACATATACAGAATGGCATCAAGGAGAAACACATATACAGAATGGCATCAAGGAGAAACACATATACAGAATGGCATCAGGGAGAAACACATATACAGAATGGCATCAAGGAGAAACACATATACAGAATGGCATCAAGGACAAACACATATACAGAATGGCATCAGGGAGAAACATATATACAGAATGGCTTCAAGGAGAAACACATATACAGAATGGCTTCAAGGACAAACACATATACAGAATGGCATCAAGGACAAACACATATACAGAATGGCATCAGGGAGAAACACATATACAGAATGGCATCAAGGAGAAACACATATACAGAATGGCATCAAGGAGAAACACATATACAGAATGGCATCAAGGACAAACACATATACAGAATGGCATCAAGGAGAAACACATATACAGAATGGCATCAAGGAGAAACACATATACAGAATGGCATCAAGGAGAAACACATATACAGAATGGCATCAAGGAGAAACACATATACAGAATGGCATCAAGGACAAACACATATACAGAATGGCATCAAGGAGAAACACATATACAGAATGGCATCAAGGACAAACACATATACAGAATGGCATCAAGGAGAAACACATATACAGAATGGCATCAAGGAGAAACACATATACAGAATGGCATCAAGGAGAAACACATATACAGAATGGCATCAAGGAGAAACACATATACAGAATGGCATCAAGGACAAACACATATACAGAATGGCATCAAGGAGAAACACATATACAGAATGGCATCAAGGACAAACACATATACAGAATGGCATCAAGGAGAAACACATATACAGAATGGCTTCAAGGAGAAACACATTTACAGAATGGCATCAAGGACAAACACATATACAGAATGGCTTCAAGGAGAAACACATTTACAGAATGGCATTACATTTTACATTTACGTCATTTAGCAGATGCTCTTATCCAGAGCGACTTACAGTTTAGTGAGTGCATACATTTTCACACTGCCCCCCCCCCGGGGGAATCGAACCCACAACCCTGGCGTTACAAACGCCATGCTCTACCAACCGAGCTACACGGGGGGGCCATCAAAAAGGGGAAACACTTGACACTAGCAGACAGACAGACAGACACATCAGTCACACTCCACATAGTTGATAAAGATCTGACACACCAAGACAGATTCACACACACACGGGTACCTGGTTGGCCACTACTGCATCCTGCGGGTCGTCTGGTTCAGCTGCTGCCAGAAGAGCCTGGAGAGACAACAGCACCGTCCTCAGGGTCATCGCTGCTGCCCTGGGGGGGGTGGACAGACAGAGGAGGAGACGAGTTAAAGAGAGAGAGACAACAGCACCGTCCTTAGGGTCATCGCTGCTGCCCTGGGGGATGGACAGACAGAGGAGGAGACGAGTTAAAGAGAGAGAGGGACAACAGTACCGTCCTCAGGGTCATCGCTGCTGCCCTGGGGGGTGGACAGACAAAGGAGGAGACGAGTTAAAGAGAGAGAGACAACAGCACCGTCCTCAGGGTCATCGCTGCTGCCCTGGGGGGGTGGACAGACAGAGGAGGAGACGAGTTAAAGAGAGAGAGACAACAGCACCGTCCTTAGGGTCATCGCTGCTGCCCTGGGGGATGGACAGACAGAGGAGGAGACGAGTTAAAGAGAGAGAGGGACAACAGTACCGTCCTCAGGGTCATCGCTGCTGCCCTGGGGGGTGGACAGACAGAGGAGGAGACGAGTTAAAGAGAGAGAGAGACAACAGCACCGTCCTCAGGGTCATCGCTGCTGCCCTGGGGGGGTGGACAGACAGAGGAGGAGACGAGTTAAAGAGAGGAGGAGTTAGAGGGAAAGGGGGAGGAGTTAGTGAGGAGAGATAACAGTAGGGAGAGAGGAGGAGTTAGAGGGAAAGGGGGAGGAGTTAGTGAGGAGAGATAACAGTACTGTTCTCAGTCGTTGCTGCTGCCCTGAAAGAGAGAGAGAGAGGAGCGAGAGATTGACAGGGAGAGAGAGAGGAGCGAGAGATTGACAGGAAGAGAGAGAGAGAGGAGCGAGAGACTGACAGGAAGAGAGGAGCGAGAGATTGACAGGAAGAGAGGAGCGAGAGATTGACAGGAAGAGAGAGAGAGAGGAGCGAGAGATTGACAGGAAGAGAGAGAGAGAGGAGCGAGAGATTGACAGGAAGAGAGAGAGAGAGAGAGGAGCGAGAGATTGAGAGAGAGAGAGAGGAGCGAGAGATTGACAGGAAGAGAGAGAGAGAGAGGAGCGAGAGATTGAGAGAGAGAGAGAGGAGCGAGAGATTGACAGGGAGAGAGAGAGAGAGGAGCGAGAGCTTGACAGGAAGAGAGGGAGAGAGAGAGGAGGCAGGTAAATATGTGTGACTCACCACTGGTCTTTGAGGATGTCCAGACAGATGGCTCCTGTTACTGAGCTGATGTTAGGGTGCCAGATCTTAGTGATGAACCTCACCTGGGGAGAGGGGACAGAGAGAGGGGTGTGTTAAACAGTAGGGTACCACCATAGTGGTGTAGTAAAGCCCTTCTGTTTCAGGAATAAAGGTTATCTGGTGGAAAAGGCCATGTGAGTTGTCAGAATGCCCTGCATGCCTTGGGACTGTTAAAGGGATGCGTTTCTTACCTTGGGACTGTTAAAGGGATGCGTTTCTTACCTTGGGACTGTTAAAGGGATGCGTTTCTTACCTTGGGACTGTTAAAGGGATGCGTTTCTTACCTTGGGAGGGTTAAAGGGATACGTTTCTGGGATTTTGATTTCCAGTTGAAATCTGCCACCTTAAAAAGGGAGAAAACAAAACAGTGCATATATGATCAGTATAGGCCTGTGTGTGTGTGTGTGTGTGTGTGTGTGTGTGTGTGTGTGTGTGTGTGTGTGTGTCACCTTCGTACGGCGTGTCAGGTGGTCCTGCTATCTCTCCTCTCAGCTCTGTGAAGTTTTCATCGACCAGATCCACCTTGATCTGGTTTTTACTTGTCTGTCAGAGAGAGAGAGAGAGAGAGGGATGGATGAAGAGAGATTGTGGTTCCCTTGACCCTTATCCATTGATAATCCACCAGACACCATAACAAACAGTTGTAGTAGTAGTCCACTGTTTGCCCCAGTGCTTCCCTTTCATATTGAAATAGGACATGGGGGGGGTTCCACATTTCATTTAGCTAGCTAAATAAGCTAAACGTCTCTCATGATGTGCTATAGAAGAACTGACAGCAGTCTAGCTAGCTAGCTAGCTAGCTACAGGGTCCAAAACGTCCTAAATGTCTTCAAAGCGAAGACACTTAGCTAGTTATTACATAGTGAGAGGGATGCACCTAGGCAGCTGTCAAACTAGCTAACAAGCTAGCTACTCTGTCTTAGCTAGCAAGACAAGTTGCCAACTCAGGTAGTTAGCTAACGTCAACAAGAAAAGGAAACGCCGCACACTCTAGGAGCTCAGATGCAATCATTTAATATCTTAATAACCAACGTTTCGACAGACAAGCTGTCTTCATCAGGGTATAAGTTCGCTAACGTCACCTACAAAAAACGTCAACACAGAAAAAACACTATTTTTAGCATTTGACAACTATTTGGGCTGACACTCGGAAGTTTGGCGTTAGGGCTTTTTGTTTTGGCTATCTGTCCCAAGGCCCTGTCCCTTTGCTAACTCCGCGATATTACCTGATCTGTGTCGCCGACACCCTTTTACCTCGCACCGGGCATACTGTCGCACAATCACCGATAAAAGTTCCCATGAGAGGGCCTCGCTTTTTTGCTGCATCAAGAAACGCAGACTGGCTAACTCGCAAGCTAACGTTAGCTAGCTGACAATACCCTTGCGTGACAACTTGCAAAATAAACAACCACAATTTCAATTTTAACCCGGTAAAAAAAAAAAGCATAACTATTTGCCATAAGCAACCGTAAATAGTCATACGGGATATTTATCAAACCTCTTCGCTTTTCAGAACTTCTTTGAACTCCCGTTTGATCCTTTGGACCGCTATATTCGCCATGGCTCTGCCGTCTCCCTCCTTCCTGTAAGCGGGGATATTAACACCTGGTTCGGGGCCTCGGTCCACTCCGGTCGCCGTGTGGATAGCTTCTTCTGTTCCCGACTCTCAATCCCCCCCTTTTGCTCTGTCTCGTCGGGTTTCGTTCACTCTCCTTTCTTTCTTTCCCCTTCTTCAAAAACACAGCACCCCTTTCTTGAAAATAAATGGCGATTGCGACCGTCAAATTGGGTGCGCACAGACCTGAGTGTGGAAATATAAAACAGAGTTGCCACAGAACTACTAGAAAACGTTTCGGTTTGTGGCAATAGCTAGAAAGAGAAATGTTTGGTTTTGTCAACCACTGCTGTTCCTCTGCTTTGAGTCATGTGATAATATGATGGAATGAGGTGTGAATACGTAACTTTCTCACACGTCACTGTAAATAATATATAACACTAATCATATGTAACTTTAATATAACTACGAAGGTTATATTGGGCCTTGTCAACCACAATTGATACATTGTAGCCGCACACAGTTTAGGAAATTCTCTCTCTCTGACACACGCACAGTGCATTGTTGTCACTAATTCTCATTGTCTGTGCTATCTGTATAATAGATCGACTATGGTCGATAGGGAACCACCATGAGAGGTGACATTCCCCAGCATCTTCCCTGTTGTTATGATCTGCTGAAAAAGGGGTCGACCTATGTGACACATTTTCCAGACATATCTGTCCCCCTTCCTTCAACATGGATGGACTCTATTCAGGTAAAGAAAGCATTTTTATTTTTCTATCGTTCACTCGAACATGAAGTCACACGAACATACTTTTCTGAGGCATTGGGGAAAGAGACTGCTGAGTTAATCACCGGATGTTGATTTTGTTGTACAACTAACGCGTCCTATTATTCTTCATCATTTGTATCCTTCATTAAATACTCAATCTGTCACCTGGGTGATTGATTGACCCTGTATGGTTTGTTTACTTTCAGTAAATCATCGCGTATAACTCGCTCCTGACTTTGATTGGCTGAAATGATATCCCGCTGGACCTCTAAACCAATCGGAGGCCTGAGACGGTTGAAACGCTGAGTTGGGAAGAAAAAAAACTAAGGTTTCCACGTTACCACAGCCACAAAGTCAAAATTGGTTATATAATTTTTTTTAAATGATGAAAACAAACAATATCTTTTTGGTCTTCATTTAGGGTTATGCATAAGGTTAGCAGTGTAGTTAAGGTTTAAAATACAATTTAAAAAGAGAAATTGTAGAAATAAGCGGGATTTATGACTTTGTGGCTGTGGCAACTTAGTAACGACCAAAAAAACACGAGATCTCCTGTCTAACTCGGAGATCTCGCGTGATGTCCGTGACGTGACGTCCTGTATCAAACCACAGACGGGCAGAGCACCGGGTGTTATCATCAGGCTATCCGTTTTGCAACTAAAACGAGAGTTTCTATTGGACCGATTCAGGCAGTCCCTCCCGTTTTAGTCCCCCCTGAAAATATTCTGCCGTGCAGATGAAAAGAGGTTTGGGCAGCTGTGGTTTTCTGCTGACGCGTCTACGGCCGGGAACGATAACAACAAGAAAAATAAAATTAACTGGATTCTAAAGCTGTTCAGGTAAGTGTCGTCTCCCTGTCCCTTCAAAAACACAGCAGACCCAAATGTTTCATTGTTGCTAGCTAGCTGGCAGAGGTGGGGTAAAGTACTGAATCTGTAGGGTAGGTAGCGTAAACGTAACGACATGTAGCATGGATTTGCATTAGAATATGGATCAAAAGTCCCAATGCAAAGTTTACACCTCACTTTTCTATTTTTCGAGTAATTACATAAAACGGATCAGAGTTCCGAAGTCATACCGGAAAAAAAAAGATTTGCGGGGTGTGACGTAATATGGAGGACCCGGCAAGCCAGCCTATTCATGTTAGTCATTTAGCAGACGCTCTTATCCAGAGCGACTTACAGTTAGTGAGTGCATACATATTTTTTTCCATTTATTTTTCATACTGGCCCCCCGTGGGAATATATAACACTATTCACTATTCCACATACATATATATATATATATATATATGTATATGTAAACACCATCAAAAATAACTTCAAATTAAACCAAATCCTTTGCGCTCATGACTACTGGTTTCAGTTGAATTTTCAGCCAGTTTACAAGCAAATACTTTATGAATTTATGGTTACAAAATCAGCTTGCATATCTTGCTAGCCAACTATAGCCTGCTAATGTTAGCCCTGCCAGCTGTTAGCACTGCGTGAGTCAGCCAGTCGCTATCAACACTTAGCTTACAGCTACATTAAAGTAAACAAACGTTTTTTGAAATACATAGCGCCATCTAACCAGTTATCGAATAATGTTACTGGTATATGCAGTTATCTTAGCTATTCTGCCACTCATTTACTAAATATCTCTACAGGATGAGTTTTTTCCGTTTATTATTGTGCAATAATACAAGACAGGAGGACTTTGTCAGCGTTGGACATGCACACCCAGAGACCAGATGCTAGCTAGCTAGCTACAGTTACGTTAGCCCAATATTGAACTAAAGATGCGGTTCTAGGAACATAAATCCCTTTTCTTTCATATCGCATCAAAAATATTTTCCACAAATGCAAAAAATACACACAGTGTTTTTTCAGTGACATGTTTGTGGCGTCGGTCTTCCGTTTTGCACACAGGTGTTCGGAGAATCAGTTGTTAATTAGCACAGGAAGTCCACTCTGTCTTCTGCCTGTTTTCTGGCAGTGTCAGAACCCTGACCCTATAAAGATGTGTATTAATGTAGCGTTTTAGTTTTTTTTTGGAAAATTATTTCCAGCCTATATGAAAGATAAGGGCTTATGCTTCCAAAACCGTAGCGCAAGCGATGCCTGTTAAATGTTCAGACCCGAGAGTCGCGGCTCTTAACAAAACAACCCCCCCTACAGAAGACGCTTTTCGTCAAATAACTCTTTATGTAATGGAACTGAGAGTCATGATCAAGGTCTACAGTGACGTTAGCGAACAGGCTAAGCACCTAACGTTGCATTTTTTTGTCTCACAGAAGAGACTTTCTGCAATTTCACATTTTAACCTCGCAACTACATGGTTACTACTCATTAGATTGTCTCTGCTTTGCCTCTAGGGTGGTGACGTGTACTTAACTAGCTAGGTAACTAGGTACCGATCATTTAGCACAAATAAAAAGGGGTCCAGGGTGCAGTTTGTTTAAACTGTAAACCATTTCCCTCATCGCATGTCATTTGGCAAAATGAATGAGAACCACGTCAGGTGACGGTGTAAATAGTTACACAACGTCCAAGTAAACATTCAAGTTGTCCTTTTAGCTGTAGCCAACTCTGAGCTACTGCCTCTGCCAAGAGGTCCGGGCTTTTATGGCACAGGTAGCAAGTGGGCCTGGTCAAAAGTAGTGCACTAAATAGGCAATAGGGCGATTTCATTTAGACCCAGTTGGTATCGGCAGAGTGAATGTTTTCTCTCTGTGGACTTGGGGCGATTCATTTAGACCCAGTTGGTATCAGCAGAGTGAATGTTTTCTCTCTGTGGACTGGGGAATACTGGTTCTTTTAAGAAGCAGTTAGTTTAATATGTTATTGTGTCCCAGGTGTGTGTGTGTGTTCTCATCCCAGGTGTGTGTGTGTGTGTGTGTGTGTGTCAGGTGATCGTAATGGCGGAGGGAGGCTTTGACCCATGTGTGTACATCTGTTCCCAGGAGCATGCCATGAGACGACTCATCAACCTGGTAAGAGTGTGTGTGTGCGAGTGACGGAGAGAGATTCCATTTGTGTATCAGTCAAAGATGTCTCCGTGGTTGTGGTGGAAGTACTTCCTCTGTGTAAATAGTCATGTGTTGCTAACTTACTCCATCTTTATTAAGACCGTGACGGCAAGATACAACGTGACCGCTTACTCTCTCTCACCCTGATGGATGGGGGGTAGTGAACGAATGTACACTTCAGGTGGAAGGAGAGGTTATTGGACAGAAAGAGAGGGGGAGATGGAGATAGGTGAATGGGAAGAGAGAGAGAGAGGGGAGGGAGAGAGAGAGAGAGGTAAAGTCATAGAGGAGGAGAGAGAGAGAGAGAGATTTGCACATCGTTACAACACTGTATATAGACATAACGTGACATTTGAAATGTCTTTATTCTTTTGTAATGTTTACTGTTAATTTTTATTGTTTATTTCACTTTTATTTATTATCTACTTCACTTGCTTTGGCAATGTTAACACACGTTTCCCAATAAAGCCCTTAAATTGAATTGAAATTGAAATTGAATTGAGAGGGAGAGGGAAGGAGAGGAACAGAGAGAGAGTGAAGGAGAGGAATAGAGAGAGAGTGAAGGAAGAATAGAGAGAGAGTGAAGGAGAGAAATAGAGAGAGTGAAGGAGAGAAATAGAGAGAGTGTGAAGGAGAGGAATAGAGAGAGTGAAGGAGAGAAATAGAGAGAGTGTGAAGGAGAGGAATAGAGAGAGAGTGAAGAAGAGGAACAGAGAGAGATTGAAGGAGAGGAATAGAGAGATAGTGAAGGAGAGGAAAGAGAGAGAGTGAAGGAGAGGAATAGAGAGAGAGTGAAGGAGAGGAACAGAGAGAGAGTGAAGGAGAGGAACAGAGAGAGAGTGAAGGAGAGGAACAGAGAGAGAGTGAAGGAGAGGAACAGAGAGAGAGTGAAGGAGAGGAATAGAGAGAGAGAGTGAAGGAGAGGAATAGAGAGAGAGTGAAGGAGAGGAACAGAGAGAGAGTGAAGGAGAGGAACAGAGAGAGTGAAGGAGAGGAACAGAGAGAGAGTGAAGGAGAGGAACAGAGAGAGGGTGAAGGAGAGGAACAGAGAGAGAGGAGGGAGGAGAACAGTGTGTGGGACTGTGGAGGCTCTGAGCCAGCAGTATATCCTGGTTCCTGCTGTCTGTCTCTCTCCTCCAGCAGTATATCCTGGTTCCTGCTGCCTGCCTCTCTCCTCCAGCAGCATATCCTGGTTCCTGCTGCCTGCCTCTCTCCTCCAGCAGTATATCCTGGTTCCTGCTGCCTGCCTCTCTCCTCCAGCAGTATATCCTGGTTCCTGCTGCCTGCCTCTCTTCTCCAGCAGTATATCCTGGTTCCTGCTGTCTGTCTCTCTCCTCCAGCAGTATATCCTGGTTCCTGCTGTCTCTCCCTCCTCCAGCAGTATATCCTGGTTCCTGCTGCCTGCCTCTCTCCTCCAGCAGCATATCCTGGTTCCTGCTGCCTGCCTCTCTCCTCCAGCAGCATATCCTGGTTCCTGCTGCCTGCCTCTCTCCTCCAGCAGCATATCCTGGTTCCTGCTGCCTCTCTCTCTCCTCCAGCAGTATATCCTGGTTCCTGCTGTCTGTCTCTCTCCTCCAGCAGTATATCCTGGTTCCTGCTGTCTGTCTCTCTCCTCCAGCAGTATATCCTGGTTCCTGCTGTCTCTCTCTCCTCCAGCAGCATATCCTGGTTCCTGCTCCCTGCCTCTCTCCTCCAGCAGTATATCATGGTTCCTGCTGCCTGTCTCTCTCCTCCAGCAGTATATCCTGGTTCCTGCTGTCTTTCTCTCCTCCAGCAGTATATCCTGGTTCCTGCTGCCTGCCTCTCTCCTCCAGCAGCATATCCTGGTTCCTGCTGCCTGCCTCTCTCCTCCAGCAGCATATCCTGGTTCCTGCTGCCTGCCTCTCTCCTCCAGCAGCATATACTGGTTCCTGCTGCCTGCCTCTCTCCTCCAGCAGCATATCCTGGTTCCTGCTGCCTGCCTCTCTCCTCCAGCAGTATATCCTGGTTCCTGCTGCCTGTCTCTCTCCTCCAGCAGTATATCCTGGTTCCTGCTGCCTGTCTCTCTCCTCCAGCAGTATATCCTGGTTCCTGCTGCCTGTCTCTCTCCTCCAGCAGGATTTCCTGGTTCCTGCTGACTGTCTCTCTGTGTTTGTCTTGAGGGCTGATACACACAGACACACACACACACACACACACACACACACACACACACACAGATGGTGTGTGTCTCTCTCTCTCTCTTATCTCTGTGCTTCAAAGTAGTGACTAGAATGTTGCAACAATAGAATGCCGGGAGGCGGGGTGTAAATCTGTTTAGAATGTGCTCTAGCCAGCTAGGCCATCTCATTGGTCCCTGTGTACAGGTGTGTCATATGTGGCCAGCTGTCATTGGTCCAGCACAACCATGAGCGTTTCCTCATTTGCCAACAGACCTAAACCACAGCTCAGTCCTTTACTCCCTGTCTGATATCTTATTTTAATGAACATATAGAGGCAGACCTATGTTGAGTTATAAACTACATATAGATACAGACCTATGTTGAGCTATAAACTACATATAGATACAGACCTATGTTGAGCTATAAACTACATATAGATACAGACCTATGTTGAGCTATAAACTACATATAGATACAGACCTATGTTGAGCTATAAACTACATATAGATACAGACCTATGAGTTATAAACTACATATAGATACAGACCTATGTTGAGCTATAAACTACATATAGATACAGACCTATGTTGAGCTATAAACTACATATAGATACAGACCTATGAGTTATAAACTACATATAGATACAGACCTATGTTGAGCTATAAACTACATATAGATACAGACCTATGTTGAGTTATAAACTACATATAGATACAGACCTATGTTGAGTTATAAACTACATATAGATACAGACCTATGTTGAGTTATAAACTACATATAGATACAGACCTATGTTGAGCTATAAACTACATATAGATACAGACCTATGTTGAGTTATAAACTACATATAGATACAGACCTATGTTGAGTTATAAACTACATATAGATACAGACCTATGTTGAGCTATAAACTACATATAGATACAGACAGTATATCCTGGTTCCTGCTGTCTCTCTCTCCTCCAGCAGTATATCCTGGTTCCTGCTGCCTGCCTCTCTCCTCCAGCAGCATATCCTGGTTCCTGCTGCCTGCCTCTCTCCTCCAGCAGTATATCCTGGTTCCTGCTGTCTGTCTCTCTCCTCCAGCAGTATATGTTGAGTTATAAACTACATATAGATACAGACCTATGTTGAGCTATAAACTACATATAGATAGAGACCTATGTTGAGCTATAAACTACATATAGATACAGACCTATGTTGAGTTATAAACTACATATAGATACAGACCTATGTTGAGCTATAAACTACATATAGATACAGACCTATGTTGAGTTATAAACTACATATAGATACAGACCTATGTTGAGCTATAAACTACATATAGATACAGACCTATGTTGAGTTATAAACTACATATAGATACAGACCTATGAGTTATAAACTACATATAGATACAGACCTATGAGTTATAAACTACATATAGATACAGACCTATGTTGAGCTATAAACTACATATAGATACAGACCTATGTTGAGTTATAAACTACATATAGATACAGACCTATGTTGAGCTATAAACTACATATAGATACAGACCTATGTTGAGCTATAAACTACATATATATACAGACCTATGTTGAGCTATAAACTACATATAGATACAGACCTATGTTGAGTTATAAACTACATATAGATACAGACCTATGAGTTATAAACTACATATAGATACAGACCTATGTTGAGTTATAAACTACATATAGATACAGACCTATGTTGAGTTATAAACTACATATAGATACAGACCTATGTTGAGTTATAAACTACATATAGATACAGACCTATGAGTTATAAACTACATATAGATACAGACCTATGTTGAGCTATAAACTACATATAGATAGAGACCTATGTTGAGCTATAAACTACATATAGATACAGACCTATGTTGAGTTATAAACTACATATAGATACAGACCTATGTTGAGCTATAAACTACATATAGATACAGACCTATGTTGAGTTATAAACTACATATAGATACAGACCTATGAGTTATAAACTACATATAGATACAGACCTATGAGTTATAAACTACATATAGATACAGACCTATGTTGAGCTATAAACTACATATAGATACAGATCTATGTTCAACCAATGAGTTATAAACTACATATAGATACAGACCTATGTTGAGCTATAAACTACATATAGATACAGACCTATGTTGAGCTATAAACTACATATAGATACAGACCTATGTTGAGCTATAAACTACATATAGATACAGACCTATGTTGAGCTATAAACTACATATAGATACAGACCTATGTTGAGCTATAAACTACATATATATACACAGACCTATGTTGAGCTATAAACTACATATAGATACAGACCTATGTTGAGCTATAAACTACATATCTATGTTGAGTTATAAACTACATATAGATACAGACCTATGAGTTATAAACTACATATAGATACAGACCTATGTTGAGTTATAAACTACATATAGATACAGACCTATGTTGAGTTATAAACTACATATAGATACAGACCTATGTTGAGCTATAAACTACATATAGATACAGACCTATGTTGAGTTATAAACTACATATAGATACAGACCTATGTTGAGTTATAAACTACATATAGATACAGACCTATGTTGAGTTATAAAACTACATATAGATACAGACCTATGAGTTATAAACTACATATAGATACAGACCTATGTTGAGTTATAAACTACATATAGATACAGACCTATGTTGAGTTATAAACTACATATAGATACAGACCTATGTTGAGTTATAAACTACATATAGATACAGACCTACAGGGCCGTGAAAAAGGATTTGCCCCCTTTCTGATTTTCTCTATTTTTGCGTATTTCTGATCCTGAATGTTATCAGATCAAAACCTATTATTAGATCAAGGGAACCTGCGTTTATAAGTAACAAACAAAAATGTATACTTATTTCATTTATTTCATAAACAAAGTTATGCAACACCCAATGCCCCTGTGTGAAAAAGTAATTTTCCCCTTACACTCAATAACTGGTTGTGCCACCTTTAGCTGCAATGACTCCAACCAAATGCTTCCTGTAGTTGTTGATCAGTCTCTCACGTCGCTGTGGAGGAATTTTGGCCCACTTTTGCATGCAGAACTGCTTTAACTCAGTGACGTGTGGGTTTTCAAGCATGAACTGCTCGTTTCAAGTCCTGCCACAACATCTCAATGGGGATTAGGTCTGAACTTTGACTAGGCCATTCCAAAACTAGAAATCTGTTGCTTTTTAATCATTTTCATGTAGACTTGATTGTGTGTTTGGATCATTGTCTTGCTGCATGACCCAGCTGCGCTTCAGCTTCAGCTCACAGACGGATGGTCTGACATTCTCCTGTAGAATTCTCTGATACAGAGCAGAATTCATGGTTCCTTCTATTAAGGCAAGTCGTCCAGGTCCTGAGGCAGCAAAGCATCCCCAAACCATCACACCACCACCACCACGCTTGACCGTTGGTATGAGGTTCTTACTGTGGAATGCAGTGTTTGGTTTTCGCCAGGCATAATGGGACCAATCTCGTCCAAAAAGTTGACTCAAGTTTGCCAAAAAGCACCTGGAAGATCATCAAGACTCTTGGAAGAACGTTCTATGGACAGATGATTCAAAAGTATAACTTTTTGGACGACAGTTTCATGTTAAAATGACACACCCTTTTCCTTGCCAATGTGGAAGTTCCAGTTTTGTGTTCCTTGCCAATGTGGAAGTTATTTTGCCACCACCTGTATTTCTGGCCTGACCAGAAGAGGGCGAGAGCTGCCAGACGAGTATCATTAGCTCATTGGAATGGAATGATTCACTGGAAACCACAAGATCTGTCTGTCTCTCCGTCTGTGTCTGTCTGTCTGTCTCACTGTCTGTTTGTCTGGTCTATAAGGACATAACCAACATGATCTGTAAACTCATGTTCTCTCTCTGTCTGATGTCTGCTCTTCCCGCTCCTCCCCCCTCTCTCTTCTCTCTCTCTCTCTCTCTCTCTCTCTCTCTCTCTCTCTCTCTCTCTCTCTCTGTCTCTCTCTCTCTCTCTCTCTCTCTCTCTCTCTCTCTCTCTCTCTCTCTCTCTCTCTCTCTCTCTGTCTGATGTCTGCTCTTCCCCCTCTCTCTCTCCCTCTCTCCCTCTCTCCTCTCTCTCTCTCCTCTCTCTCTCCTGTGTTCTTGTCTTCCAGCTGCGCCAGTCTCAGTCGTACTGTACTGACACAGAGTGTCCTCAGGACAGTATGTATGCTTCATATCAACACACACTGAGGGTCTCAGACCCATATTAATCTGTACTGACACAGAGTGTCCTCAGGACAGTATGTATGCTTCATATCAACACACACTGAGGGTCTCAGACCCACATTAAGCCTAGTGCTGGTCTAAACACCACTTTCAAATGGAGATACAGACTTGTTTTTTGTGTTGATACACCATCCAGCCAGGTGATTATTAGTGTGACTGTCTCTCTCTCTGTGTGGTCCTTCCCCTCCAGTGCCAGGTCCCAGTGGGTCGGTAGGAGGAGGAGACCTGACTGTCCCCATGGTTCTGATGGGCTGGATGGTTCTGGTTCTGCTCCTCTTCCTCCTCAGACCCAGCAGCCTCAGAGGACCCACAACACCGCCTACCGGCAAACCTACTGGACCTCACAATGTACGTATGGAGGGATAGCAGAACCAGACCCGGATCTATCAGCATGAGGAATGGAAGGATAAGAGGGGGATGGATGGATGGAGGAGGGAAGGAGAAGAGGGGGATGGATGGAGGAGGGAAGGAGAAGAGGGGGATGGATGGAGGAGGGAAGGAGAAGAGGGGGATGGATAGAGGAGGGAAGGAGAAGAGGGGGATGGATGGAGGAGGGAAGGAGAAGAGGGGGATGGATAGAGGAGGGAAGGAGAAGAGGGGATGGATGGATGGAGGAGGGAAGGAGAAGAGGGGGATGGATGGAGGAGGGAAGGAGAAGAGGGGGATGGATGGAGGAGGGAAGGAGAAGAGGGGGATGGATGGATGGAGGAGGGAAGGAGAAGAGGGGGATGGATGGAGGAGGGAAGGAGAAGAGGGGGATGGATAGAGGGATGGAGAAGAGGGGGATGGATGGATGGATGGAGGGAGGGAAGGAGAAGAGGGGGATGGATGGAGGGAAGGAGAAGAGGGGATGGAGGAGGGAAGGAGAAGAGGGGATGGATAGAGGGATGGAGAAGAGGGGGATGGATGGATGGATAGAGGAGGGAAGGAGAAGAGGGGATGGATGGAGGAGGGAAGGAGAAGAGGGGGATGGATAGAGGAGGGAAGGAGAGAGGGGGATGGATGGAGGAGGGAAGGAGAAGAGGGGGATGGATGGATGGAGGAGGGAAGGAGGAGAGGGGATGGATGGAGGAGGGAAGGAGAAGAGGGGGATGGATAGAGGGATGGAGAAGAGGGGATGGATGGATGGATGGAGGAGGGAAGGAGAAGAGGGGGATGGATGGAGGGAAGGAGAAGAGGGGGATGGATGGAGGAGGGAAGGAGAAGAGGGGGATGGATAGAGGGATGGAGAAGAGGGGGATGGATAGAGGGATGGAGAAGAGGGGAGGATGGATGGATTGAGGAGGGAAGGAGAAGAGGGGGATGGATGAGGAGGAAGGAGAAGGGAAGGAGAAGAGGGGGATGGATAGAGGGATGGAGAAGAGGGGGATGGATGGATGGATAGAGGAGGGAAGGAGAAGAGGGGGATGGATGGAGGGATGGAGAAGAGGGGATGGATGGATGGATAGAGGAGGGAAGGAGAAGAGGGGGATGGATGGAGGAGGGAAGGAGAAGAGGGGGATGGATAGAGGAGGGAAGGAGAAGAGGGGGATGGATGGGGAGGGAAGGAGGAGAGGGGATGGATGGAGGAGGAAGGAGAAGAGGGGGATGGAGGAGGGA
>NW_028160628.1:0-63180 GCF_964263955.1 Coregonus lavaretus | reverse complement strand
CAGTAGGAGGAGGAGGTGGTGGAGGAGGGGAAGGCCCAGTAGGAGGAGGAGGAGGCCCAGTAGGAGGAGGAGGAGGCCCAGTAGGAGGAGGCCCAGTAGGAGGAGGAGGAGGAGGCCCAGTAGGAGGAGGAGGTGGTGGAGGAGGGGAAGGCCCAGTAGGAGGAGGAGGAGGCCCAGTAGGAGGAGGAGGAGGCCCAGTAGGAGGAGGGGAAGGCCCAGTAGGAGGAGGAGGTGGTGGAGGAGAGGAAGGCCCAGTAGGAGGAGGAGGAGGAGGGGAGCACCATGAGAGTGTGAAAATGTCAATATTAGAACGAAGTAGAAATAATAGTAAAGGACAAAATGTCAGGTCACTGACCATCCCAAAGGCTGTGTGTGTGTGTCAGTGGCGTTTATTCATGGTTGCCAAGGGAAGCCAGGCTTTTTTTAAAAATTGACCAAGAAAAAAACAAATGTTTTTTAGATAATGTATCTTTCGTCTCTCTGTGTTTCATAATTTTCCTTCAATTCGCAAGAGGCTGAATGTATCTCACCGGAGAAAGTATCAGAGCGAGTGAAACACCACCCCTCTGTCTCTGTATGTGTTGGCCATTTATATGACGCTGTCTGGTCAAAAAGAGTATGATATTGTTGCCACTCGTAGCATTGAATGCAAGGGAAACCAGCGAGCATTTGGCCTCCCTTGATATACCTGGAATAGTATAAAAGTAATCATTCTACCCCCCCCCCCCCCCCCATAAAAAAAATTTAAAAAATGAATTGGTTGGTTGTCCCACTGGCTATCATAAGTTGAATGCACCAATTTGTAAGTCGCTCTGGATAAGAGCGTCTGCTAAATGACGTAAATGTAAATATTTTTTAAAATACAATAATAGCCAATCAGAGTTGGGCTAAACTGAGTGAACTCAACTGTGAATGGTACTGGCGCACCAAAAAGAAAGTGCCAAAGGAAGCCAGTTTGGATTTGGCTTCACATCAATCACATCACATCAAGCCAAACGTCATTGACAGAAAAAAACTTGAATTGTTGCATCTCATTGTGTTGTTGTCCTCCGGTGGCAAGCTAGCTAGCTAAAATGGTCACCTTCCTAAATTAGCCATGGACAGAGATAGGGATTTGGACTTGTGGTTTTACTTAATTCTAAGTAACTGTCCCATATGAATATAACGCTGATTCTGATCCAACCATTAATTCATACATTGTGCCTCTGGCCTGAGAGGATGGAAGTTCAATATGTAGCTAGATGTTTGATTAGGTTATGTTTCTTCAGTGCTTCAGCAGTCCCAGCTTACGAGTCAGTCTTTGGCTAAAAACGACTGAGAGCCATTAACAGAGGCTTATTGTTCAACCTGCTGGAGCCATACTGTGCGTAGGCTTGGGTTAAAAGACTTGCCTCCTCTCAATCACACTGCCTTCATTGGCACTGTATACAGCTCCATGATGATTCATGCCCTAAAACCCACAGTGTGAGCTCTATAAATAACTTCTCTAAGTTCATTCCTGTTCAGGAAAAGGTAACGCAGGAAAAGGCCCCAGAACCAGATCACACAAACCCCATAACGAGGGCACGAACACTAGCCCAAGGCATGGGTGAATCAATCGGTGTTGGTGCTTGCTGAATAGCATCGCAAATAGATAGCATTTTAGGGGTGTAATATTATTCAATTCCTTTGTTCTGCCAGATGGTCCGTGCAGCTAGAATGACTTCATCAGGAAGCTACTTGTGATCTATCCTGCGTGGCGAATGGAAATGTATTCAGGGGGAAAGGAATCTTAAATAGGGCTCTGAGAGGGCACTTCAGCTTATTGAGACAAATATGGCTGGCAGCTGAGGAAGGACACAGAGCCTGCCGCCGGGGGCCTGGAGCCCTAGACCCTGCAGACTGGAATAGGCCTCATTTGGGGAATATAGGCGGAGAAGGCAGAAACACTTTCTTCTTACTTCCTAAGTCTGAGTGTTCTCACTTCTCATCCCAGCTGAATTAGGGGGAAGTGTTGGGTAACCTGCTGTTTTAATCTAGCCTTATTCAGGTTGACTTGGTTCCCATTTATATTGTCCAGCTGGAGAAAGTCAATGCATTTAATGGTACTCAATGACGCACAGCAGTTTTTAACCCTGGACTGGGCAAAAAGAACGTCTCCTCTAAGTTGCTGATGTAAGGAACACATGGAATAATACAGCAAATTAGTTAAAAGCTAATGATAACCATAGTCAGAATAGAGAACATCTGTATGCATGGTTGTTCATTTAGAGCAAATAGATTGCTGCACAATGCCCAAATGGCTGATGATTACTCAGTGAAAGTGTAACTAAAAGGGGTTGCAGTAGGTCAGCTCTATGGTATGATTGTGATGGGAGCTGATTACCCCAGCATGCTTTTAAGAATCCCCTGGCTATGATGTTGCTACATCACTGACTGGATGTCTCTAATTCTACTCTGTGTGGGAAAGTAAGAGGCCCTCTGATATCATGTGACATCCTGTTGTCTTGTTTGGCTGAAAGCCTAACAGTACAAATAAACATCTAAAACATTGCATCCAGTTTGCGTCTTTTGTTTGTCAGTTGCATGTGACATGAAACACTGTAAGCCCTTAACAATGCAATAAATTATCTCAAGATGCTTTTAACGTCACGCCATCTAAGATTACCTTAATGCTTGTAACAGCACACCACTGATGCGGCTCATTACCTCGAGACATTGGTCATTTCATTTCACAGGCTTAGTTTTCATCAGCTGCCTTGGCCGCCTGCCCATTAACTAAATGAAGGATTGGCTGCAAATGTCTGGCTCCAAGCAAGACCTCTGGCCTGCTTAACTGGGCCAGTGAACTTCACTGACGGGGGGCACACATTCCAAATGAAGGCCTGACTCAGCCGGAAAGGGGGAAAGGAGGTGGGGGCTGGGGGGTGAGAGAGAGAGACAAAGGGAGAGAGAGACAAACCGAGAGAGACAGAGTCAAAATATTTTAGCGAGAAAGTGACAGAGGGGTGTTTCTGCGATGACCGTGACATTCAATTTACATACATTACCATCACACAGCCACAGGAAATGAAATAGACATACAGTAAGTCCCAGCAGAGACTCCCAGCCAGTGAGGTCTTAGTGAGTATCCACATCGGTGTCCACATCACTAATGATCTATCATGGTCTACATACACCAACACAGTCGTGAAGAGGGCACTACAACGCCTCTTCCCCCTTAGGATTCTGAAAAGATTTTGCATGGATCCTCAAAAAGTTATACAGCTGCACCATTGAGAGCGTCTTGACTGGCTGCATCACAGCTTGGTATGGCAACTGCTTGGCATCCGACTGCAAGGCACTACAGACGGTAATGCATACGGCCCAGTACATCACTGGGGCCGAGCTCCCTGCCATCCAGGACCTCTATAGCAGGCGGTGTCAGAGGAAGGCCCTAAAAATTGTCAAAGACTCCAGCCACCCAAGTCAGAGACTGTTCTCTCTGCTACCACACGGCAAGCGGTACCGATGCACCAAGTCTGGAACAAACAGGACCCTGAACAGCTTCTACCCAAAGCCATAAGACTGCTAAATAGTTAGTTAAATAGTTAACTAATAGCTACCAGGAATATCTGCATTGACTCTTTTTGCACTAACTTTTTTGACTCATCACATACACTGCTGCTACTTTTTATTATCTGTCACTGTATTCCTAGTTACTGTATATGTACATATCTACGTCAATTACCTCGTATCACTGCACATCGACTCAGTACTGGTACCCTGTGTATATAGCCATGTTACTCATTGTATTTATTATAACTTTTATTATAACGCGTTTTACTTTTCTACTATTTCTAATTTTTTTCTGCATTGATGGGAAGGGCCCGTAAGTAAGCATTTCACTGTTAGTCTACACCTGTTGTTTACGAAGCAAGAGGTGTGACGGTGTAGGCAGGCGCCGACTAGTCATCATGATACATCCCACCTTTACTTATAAAAGAGAATGACTGGAATGTCTAAAACAAATGGTTGTGGAGCAGCTAGCAGAGAGAGGAAAAACATGTAGCTCCATGTGCATTATGGATACATTTGGTTTAACCTTTTACTGCAGTGGGCTAAATCAGGGTCACACGAAGTATTTCTTGGTAGTCTTAAACAAATCTACTTTGAAACAGAAGTATACACCTCACACACATGGTTATGGGCTTAAAAGAAAGACGACACCTGTACCATGTCATATATAGAGTTGAAATTTTTTCAATTTAGAGTTTGCATCCCAATTTTACACTTTATATACATCACAGAAGACTGAAATATAACAAAAACGTTTGACTTAGAAACACTGGATTTTCGGCATTTATTTTTATTTTTATGTTTATAAATTATGAAATTATGAAACATATTAACAACATTCCACCCATGAGGCCACTAGGTAATTTGACTGCAGGAAAGGGCTACAATGTCTCCAGTTAGGCATGATGCTGAAATAACACTAATTTGCATTCCTGGTACATTAGATACGATGGGACTTGCTTGCTTGCTCCCTGTTATCCTGTAGTTCCTGCTTCCCAGTCTTGTCTTACTCTCCTTTATTTTTTTTCTTTCTCATTGTTAAGTAAACTTTTACCTTGTTGATTCCTGCATCTGCGTCCTGCCTCTTCGTATCCTCAGTACTCGTCACACACCTCTCACGAAAATGGATGCAGCAGGTAATCCTCCTGGAGTTTCCCAGCGCCTCGACCAGCACCAGCAGCAGCTTGCCCAGTTGAACGCCGCCATGCAGGAAGTGCTCCAAACTCTGCATAATCTGCCCAGCGCTCCGGTTCCACCTCAGGGAGCGGCGAGTGCACCCAGTCCATCTGTTCTCGAGCTATCACCAACTTCTGAGGGACCCATCGCCCTACCGGAGCGCTATAACGGTAAAACTACTAAATGTAGCGGCTTCCTGTTACAGGTTTCACTTTATCTGGCGCGTCAGCCTGGGGCATATCCATCTGACCAAGCCAGGATAGCGCTGGTGATTTCGCTACTTAAAGGAAAGGCGCTGGATTGGCCACGGCAGTCTGGGAAGGAGGTGAGGCCGCAGCATATCCCTACCCCACCTTCCTCACTCGGTTCAGGGCGGTGTTTGATCACCCGACGGAGAGAAAGGACTGGGGTGAGCGTCTCCTCCAGCTACAACAGGGAGAGGGGCCCGCGTCCGAGTATGCTCTGAGCTTCGCACGGTGGTGGGGCTTCTGGCTGGAATGAGTGTGCTCTGCGCACGGCCTTCAGGAGAGGCTTGCGGGAGGACATCAAGACGGAACTCGCATGTCGGGACGACGAGATGGACCTTGATACCCTCATCGCCACGTCCATCTGTCTTGACGACATGTTGAGAGACAGACGGCGTTCCCAACACCTCCCGGAGCCTCAACGCTCACCCCATCTGAGCTATGGAAGCAACCCTGCCGCCGAGTCCTCACCCATGGAGGTGGGCAGCACCCCCCACACCATCACGGACCACAGATCTCCAGGCGGCTCCCAATCTAGGCGGTATGACTCCCGTCGCCGCTCCTTGAGAGTTACGTCATCTCCTATCACACAAACATTGTTTTTCATTCCCATAACGGTGACTGGTTATTCCTTCTGCTCTCCAGGTTGCTGAGGTCCTGTTCCAACAGGTCTTCTGGCACTATGGACTTCCGGAG
The DNA here is from genome assembly GCF_964263955.1 of Coregonus lavaretus. Lineage (NCBI taxonomy): Eukaryota > Metazoa > Chordata > Actinopteri > Salmoniformes > Salmonidae > Coregonus > Coregonus lavaretus. The sequence continues at coordinate 57,526 of NW_028160628.1, read as the reverse complement.
GCCATCGTCTCGGAACATGGCCCCCAATTCACCTCCCGAGTGTGGAAGGCTTTCCTGGAGAAGATCGGGGCCACGGCCAGCCTCACTTCCGGGTATAGGCCTCAGTCAAATGGGCAGGTGGAGCGCTTGAACCAGGAGCTGGGGAGGTTTCTTCGTTGCCACTGTCAGGACCGGCAGGGTTAGTGGTGGAGGTTTCTTCCCTGGGCAGAATATGCCCAGAACTCCCCCGTTCACTCCTCCATGGGGCTCACTCCCTTCCAATGCGTCCTGGGGTACAGGCCGGCCCTGACCCCTTGGACACCCAGCCGGTCTGAGCGCACCACCTCGGCAACACAGGAATGGAAACCCAACGCACCCTAATCACCTCCAGCGCACCTGCACCTCATCATCTCATCACCACCACTATATAGCCCTGGACTGTTCAGTCATTGTTGTGTGTAATTGTTAGCGTTGTGCCGTTTACGCGCTCCTTGTTATTCTCTTTTTCATTGTTAATGAAATATTTTCCTTGTTGATTCCTGCGTCTGCCTCTTCGTATCCTCAGTACTTGTCACATATGTGCACTATTTCTATGCTTCCGTTCTTAGGTTTTGTTTTTGGGCCTTTTACTTTCGGTTTTGTACACCAGTTTCAAACAGCTGAAACAACAATATTTTTGGTTATGGAAAATATATTTCACAGCGGTTTAGATGGTACAATGATTCTCTACACTATCTTACTTTTTCACAAACTGAAATTGGGCAAACTATTAGTTTTAGCAACCAGGAAATGGTGGAGCGATTTCTGCATAGTGCAACTTTAAATATCCTGCATTGCAGGAAAGTTAAACTGCAACAGGTTCATTAAATTAGACCCTACATCTGTAGCTGCGTGTACACCATTTCAGTTCCTGCACTACTTTATCTGCCAACACATGGTCACTGTTACTTTAGGAGGGAGCATTGAGGCTGAGTGAGCATATCATATGCAGAGTAATGATGCCATCCATGTGATGTTTCAGAGCTCAATACAACCAAGGTGAGATTCTCACTCCGATCGATGTGTTAAGCCATTCAGTTTATAGACCAGATTCAGGGCAGAGGTGCTATAAACAGACAAAATAAACTCATCTCACCAAAGGAGCATGAAAAGAAGTACCTAGTGAACTACTGTATGAAGGCTATGACTACATTCAATAACACAGGGCAAATGAGGCTCAGGCAAGTTGCATTAAAATGCAGAATTTCACTATTTCATCATTGCTATTCTCCATCAAGACAAGAGGCTAACCAACAACAATACTTTATCATTGATAAAAAACTGCCTGAAGTCTACACATCTACATCATATACAGTGCATTCGGAAAGTATTCAGACCCCTTGAATCTTTCCACATTTTATTACGTTACAGCCTTATTTTAAAATGGATTAAATTAATTGTTTTCCTCATCAATCTACACGCAATACCCCATAATGGCAAAGCAAAAATAGGTTAGAAATACCTTATTTACATAAGTATTCAGAACGTTTGCTATGAGACTCAAAATTGAGCTCAGGTGCATCCTGTTTCCATTGATCATACTTGAGATGTTTCTACCACTTAATTGGAGTCCACCTGTGGTAAATTCAATTGATTGGACATGATTTGGAAAGGCACACACCTGTCTATATAAGGTCTCAAAATTGACAGTACATGTCAGAGCAAAAACCAAGCCATGAGGTCAAAGGAATTGTCCGTAGAGCTCCGAGATAGGATTGTGTCGAGTCACAGATCTGGGGAAAGGTACCAAAAACTTCCTGCAGCATTGAAGGTCCCCAAGAACACAGTGGCCTCCATCATTCTTAAATGGAAGAAGTTTGGAACCACCAAGACTCTTTCTAGAGCTGGCCGCCTGGCCAAACTGAGCAATCGGGGGAGAAGGGCCTTGGTCAGGGAGTTGACCAAGAACCCGATGGTCACTCTGACAGAGCTCCAGAATTCCTCTGTGGAGATGGGAGAACCATCCAGAAGGACAACCATCTCTGCAGCACTCCACCAATCAGGCCTTTATGGTAGTGACCAGATGGAAGCCACTCCTCAGTAAAAGGCACATGACAGCCCACTTGGAGTTTGCCAAAAGGCACCTAAAGGACTCTCAGACCATGAGAAACAAGATTATCTGGTCTGATTGAACTCTTTGGCCTGAATGCCAAGCGTCACGTCTGGAGGAAACCTGGCACCATCCCTACGGTGAAGCATGGTGGTGGCAGCATCATGCTGTGGATAAGTTTTTCAGCAGCAGGGACTGGGAGACTAGTCAGGATCGAGGGAAAGATGAACGGAGCAAAGTACAGAGAGATTCTTGATGAAAACCTGCTCCAGAGCGCTGAGGACCTCAGACTGGGGCGACGGTTCCCCTTGCAACAGGACAACGACCCTAAGCACACAGCCAAGACAACGCAGGAGTGGCTTCGGGACAAGTCTCTCAATGTGCTTGAGTGGCCCAGCCAGAGCCCGGACTTGAACCCGATCGAACATCTCTGGAGAGACCTGAAAATAGCTGTGCTGCGACGCTCCCCATCCAACCTGACAGAGCTTGAAAGGATCTGCAGAGAAGAATGGGAGAAACTCCCCAAATACAGGTGTGCCAAGCTTGTAGCGTCATACCCAAGACGACTCGAGGCGGTAATCACTGCCAAAAGTGCTTCAACAAAGTACTGAGTAAAGGGTCTTAATATTTATGTAAATGTTATAGTCCAGTTTTCTTCTTATTTTATTTTTTACATTTGCAAATATTTATAAAAACCTGTTTTTGCTTTGTTATTATGGGGAATTGTGTGTAGATTGATGAGGGGGAAAAAACAATTTGATCCATTTTAGAATAAGGCTGTAAATTAACAAAATGTGGAAAATGTCAAGGGGTCTGAATACTTTCCGAATGCACTGTATGAAGGTTGCTCTTTATTTTTTGTTGCCCTTTTTAGTGTTCAGTGAATGGATGATGACAGAGGGCAAATATTACAGAGCAAAATATGAGTTATTATATGTGTTATATAAAACACCCTTACTATGATTGAAATTATAACACATGTAGCTATTGCTCACTTTTTAGTTTTGATATAGGCTGATCTTCGAGTTCTCAAAATTATAGCAATAATGTGCGTGCATATATCCTATAATTGTTGACATTTTTGAAATATCTAACCACAAAAAAGGCATGTGATTTGTTGCTCATTACAAATGCACAGTCCAAATACGGAGTGGTAACTTTTCAATGAAGCGGAAGTTGTACCGTTTGCTGACGCTAGGAGCTGTCCATGGTGCTGAAGCTTCCGCGGCGTGCTAGCTGTCTTGAAGGTGCTGACAGCACAGAGAGCCAGCAATCCGCTTACTGAGCGTTACAATTAAACGGCCTCTGCATTTCAGTTGATTCCTGTCAGATCTGCTAATTGCTCGACTTGCTAAGTAAGTGAAAAAGCAGCACGGCTTTCTCTGTGTTTCACAGACAACACAGACATTTTATTCTCCGTTTGCTTATTTTGCTCCGGAAAGTATTTAATGCAAGGACGTATTCTGTGAGCGGAGAGGGACTTCGACTTCAGTAGACATGTGTATGAGAAGAGACTACCAATTACACGTCATCGTTAGGGTGTTGGTTCTCGCTGCTGCGGTGACAAACACACATGGACAAGGTAAGAAATAGATTCAGTCCTACGTGGAGTTTTTAATGTCAGTCATAGTAATCTATTTGTGATCGCAGCCCCTACGGCTCCGTGTACTATACCATGCCACACAGTTCCTGAAACCAGATCTACAAGTGTGTTTGTACTTTCAGTAGTTCGATATTTATATGCATAAGTCCATTAAGGGTAAGATCCACTCTATTCTGTCCCTCATATCCTCACATGCACCGTTGTCTGTCTACAATAAATAAAAATACCAAAAAGCCCAAAGCACTTGAGGGAAAAAGTAAGAAAAAGTCGCAGCCTAACAGATCTTAGTTTACTTACTTCATACTTTCAAGGCATTATGCAATATTTTACTATTTTAGACTTTAATACGTTTGCATCATTATCTCAATTGAATCAAGCTAGAGCTAGTCATAATAAACTCTGGGACCAAAAGTTAAGCATGCCCTTTAAAAAATGTATTTAAACTATTAAAGATAATTACATAGAAATATAATACAAAACATAAAATACACTCTCAGTTAACATAGATAATCATCATCTTGCTTGATTCAAATAAAATGGGAAAGGATCTCGTAAAACCCATTTTAGGAGTAAAGTACTTAACCTACTTACAATTACAACAAGTTTGTTTTGGTTTTTGGCAACCGGAATCAGAGGGTTTTTAATGCAACTCTAATGGAATGGAATATAATATTAATGGAAATACAGTACTGTCATTCTGATTAAGAAAACATCAATGAAAAGTCCAATTCGATCAAATAATATAGCAAACAATTAGGAGTCACCTAAAACTACAATTTACGCAACACCGGGGTGAGCAGATCTTTATTATTTGTGTGTGAGAGGGTCCATGTGGCAGATGGTAATGACAGACTAATCCTCAGAAATCGCTGAAGATTACTGACAGAGTTGTTTGACACAGTTGATTGGTACTGCGGGAAGCCCTCTCTACCCATTTACACAGTACAATGGTCTTACTTAGCATTAACATGACCAAAATCAGAGTTTACGCCTTTTTAGATGATTTTCATTAAAGGCATTTTTTGTTTTCTCCAAGAAATTATAAAAAAGTTTGACAAGCCTGTTTGTAAGCGTTCAGATGATATCAAACTCAACCATTTATATTTTCAGTGAAGAAGACATGGATGTCTCATGGTAGGGTGGAGTATGCAAAATGGGTCAACTTTGAGCACCTCTATCTCCTGAATGTTTAGGCATACAGGTCCAAAAAGAAACTCTCTGGCCGTTTCTACCATGCGCAAACATGTAGGGAAGGTTTAGTTCGAATCAAAATGGGTGCGGTCAAAAAGTGACTGAAAAATGGAACGACCCATGAACACAGCAGCATCACTTGCTCACAGCTCGACACTACAGGGAGAAGGAACAAAATGCACACAGTATTTTTAAAGCAAAGTAACCTTTGGCAGTTTTCATTAGTGCATTCAGGGCTGCAGCTATTCAATGATAACAATAAGCAGAGTAAATATTTTCATGTTGTGTTTTTTTATGTGTAAGCTTGAGCAATGCTTTTAATGCTTTAGACTTTCAAGAAGCAGAAAACCAAGCCTTGTGCATTACTTTGTATGGTTTGTGACGAGGTGTGAAAGAAGGAGTCAGGCGCAGGAGGTAAAATACTGAAGTCCAGAGTTTAATCCGTTTGTATATATCAAATGCCCCAAGCGTGAAACGTAACTGTACAAGGGAAAACATCCACCTTGGCAATAACACAGTGAAATGTAGCTCAACCGAGCTACATGCTCTCACAACAACAAAACAATCACTCACAAAGACAAGAGGAACAGAGGGAACACTTATACACATACTAATTAGGGGAATGAGCACCAGGTGTGTGTGATTGACAAGACATGACAAGTGGAGTGATGAGAATGGGATCGGCAGTAGCTAGTACTCTGGTGACGACGAACGCCGAAGCCTGCCCGAACCAGGAGGGGGGGCAGCCTCGGCGGAAGTCGTGACAGTACCCCCCCGACGCGCGGCTCCAGCAGTGCGTCAACCCCAGCCTCAGGGACGGCCAGGAGTACGCGGAGCAGGGCGAGTCTGATGGCGACAGTGGAAATCCCTCAACAGGGAGGGATTGAGGATGGGCCTTGGGACCCAGCACCGTTCCTCCGGACCGAACCCCTCCCACTCCACGAGATACTGAAGGCCCCCCACCCGACTCCTCGAATCCAGGATGGTGGAGGAACCTCCCGTACCTCGGACCAGCTACCACCGGCCTGAGGAGAGACACATGAAACGAGGGGTTAATACGGTAATCAGGGGGGAGTAAAAACCTGTATGTCACCTCGTTTATTCTCCTCAGGACTTTAAATGGCCCCACAAACCGCGGGCTCAGCTTCCGGCAGAGCAGGCGGAGGGGCAGATTCCGGGTCGAGAGCCAGACCCGATCCCCCGGTACGAACACCGGGACCTCCCTGCGGTGGCGGTCAGCGTTGGCCTTCTGACGACACAAGGCGCGCTGGAGGCGAACGTGGGCAGCGTCCCAAGTCTCCTCCGCGCGCCGAAACCAGTCATCCACTGCGGGAGCCTCGGTCTGGCTCTGGTGCCACGGTGCCAGGGCCGGTTGGTACCCCAAAACACATTGGAAGGGTGTTAGGTTAGTGGAGGAGTGGCAGAGAGAGTTCTGAGCATATTCTGCCCATGGTAGGAACACCGACCACTCCCCCGGCCGGTCCTGACAGTAGGTCCGCAGGAAACTACCCACATCTTGATTCACCCTTTCCACCTGCCCATTGCTCTCGGGGTGAAAACCAGAGGTCAGGCTGACCGAGACCCCCAGACGTTCCATGAACGCCTTCCAGACTCTAGACGTGAACTGGGGACCTCGGTCGGACACTATATCGTCTGGTACCCCGTAGTGCCGGAAGACGTGAGTAAACAGAGCCTCCGCAGTTTGTAGGGCCGTGGGGAAACCGGGCAGAGGAAGGAGGTGGCAGGACTTTAAAAAGCGGTCCACAACGACCAGGATCGTGGTGTTACCTTGGGAAGATCAGTGAGAAAATCAATACTCAGGTGAGACCATGGTCGTTGTGGAACTGGTAAAGGTTGTAGCTTACCCGCTGGGAGGTGCCTAGGTGCCTTACTCTGGGCGCACACTGAGCATGAGGAAACATACACCCTCACGTCCTTAGCCAAGGTAGGCCACCAGTACTTCTCGGTCAGGCAGCGCATTGTACGACCGATACCTGGATGACCAGAGGAGGGTGACGTGTGTGCCCAGTAGATCAGATGATCACGGATAAGCGCAGGCACGTACTGCAGCCCAGCTGGACACTGCGGTGGAGATGGATCTGTGTGTAATGCCTGCGCTATATCTGTGTCCATCGCCCATACTACCGGCGCCACAATCCATGAGGCCGGGAGTATGGGGGTGTTGTCTCTGGGCCTCTCCTCTGTGTCATACAGCTGGGACAGTGCGTCTGCCTTCACGTTCTTCGTACCTGGAATGTATGAGAGTGTGAAATCAAAACGGGTGAAGAAGAGGGCCCACCTGGCCTGGCGAGGATTCAGCCTCCTCGCTGCCCGAATGTACTCCAGGTTACGGTGGTCTGTCCAGACCAGGAAAGGGTGTTTTGCCCCTCCGAGCCAATGTCTCCACACCGTCAAAGCTCGGACAACAGCCAACAGCTCCCGATCACCAACGCCGTAGTTCTGCTCCGCCGAGCTGAGCTTCTTAGAAAAGAAGGCACAGGGGCGAAGCTTGGGTGGTGTGCCCGAGCATTAGGATAAGACAGCTCCTATCCCTACCTCGGACGCATCCACCTCCACTACGAACGGTAGTGATGGATCGGGGTGAGCCAGTGCTGGGGCTGAGGTGAACAGACCCCGCAATCTACTGAATGCCAAATCAGCCTCAGCAGACCAGCGGAGCCGGGACGGCCCACCCTTCAACAAGGAGGTAATGGGAGCTGCGACCTTGCCAAAACCCAGAATAAACCTTCGATAGTAGTTGGCAAAGCCAAGGAAGCGCTGCACCTCCTTTACCGTGGTTGGAGTCGGCCAATTACGCACGGCTGCAATGCGATCTCCCTCCATCTCCACACCTGTGGTGGTAATGCGATATCCGAGGAAGGAGATTGACCGCTGGAAAAACTCACACTTCTCTGCTTTGGCATAAAGATCATTTTCCAGCAGTCGGACCAGTAATTTGCGAACCAGGGACACATGCTCGGCGCGAGTAGCGGAATACACCAGGATGTCATCGATGTAGACCACCACACCATGACCAAACATGTCCTGAAACACCTCGTTCACAAAGGACTGGAAAACGGATGGAGCATTCATCAAACCGTAGGGCATCACCAGGTATTCATAATGCCCCGAGGTTGTGCTGAATGCTGTTTTCCACTCATCCCCTTCCTGAATACGCACCAGGTTGTAGGCACTCCTGAGGTCTAATTTGGTGAAAAAACGGGCCCCATGCATTGACTCAATCACTGAAGGAATGAGGGGAAGAGGATAACTAAATCGTACCGTCACATTATTCAGTGGCGTAAACCGCCATCTTTCTTCTTCACAAAGAAGAAACTTGAGGAGGCAGGTGAAGTGGAGGGACGTATATACCCCTGGCGCAGGGACTTGCTGACATATATTTCCATAGCCTCCATTTCAGCCTGCGACAGGGGATACACATGACTCCTGGGAGGTAAAGCGTCTACCCGAAAGTTTATCGCGCAATCCCTCTCCCGATGAGGTGGTAATTTAGTCTCTTGCGTCTTGGAAAACGCGAGCGCCAGATCATGGTATTCGGGGGAAATGCGCACGGTGGGGGTACCGTCTGGACTTTCCACCGTGGTCGCACCAACGGATACACCTAGACACCTACCCAGACACTCACGTGACCACCCCGTAAGAACCCTCTGCGGCCATGAGAAATTGGGGTTATGAAGGGCTAACCACGGGATACCCAAGACTACAGGGTAAGCAGGAGAATCAATAATCATAAAGGTGATCTGCTCAACATGTGTCTCCTGCGTAATCATGGTGACTGGTACAGTAACTTCCTTAACCAACCCGGACCCTAATGGTCGACTATCTAGTGCTCTGATTGGGAGTGGAATGGTTAGGGGAACCAATGAAATGCCTTGACGGTGTGCAAATGCCCTGTCCATAAAATTCCCAGCTGCGCCTGAATCGACTAGCGCCTTACACTGGGAACCTACCAAGTGATCTGGAAAGGAGATAGATAAAGTACAGTGTGCCGCAAAGGGCTCTGAACACGTTTGGGTGTTCGTTACCTGGGGTGATGCGTGAGTACCCTGCCTACCGCCTCCAGACCCAAAAGAACGTTGACTACGACGTGAGGTGAATTGTCCCTTCGTGCCATCAGAGTGGCACTGTCGCTGTCCTCCTGCGCTCTCTCGACCGGTGGCTCCCCCCAGCTTCATCTGCTCGGGGTCAGAGTCGTCCGGAGTGGGAACGGGCAGACCCCTACCAGGACATCCTCTGGCTGCTAGCAGATTGTCCAGCCGGATGGCCATGTCCACCAGTTTGGAGAACGATAGCATGGCATCCCGGCAGGCTAGCTCCTGTCAGACGTCCTCCATTAGGTGGCACCGGAAATGGTCTATCAGGGCCCGCTCGTTCCACCCGGAGCCTGCTGCCAGCGTCCGGAACTCCAGCGCGTAGTCCTGAGCGGTCCTCGTCCCCTGCCTTAAATGAACCAGTCAAAAAACGGCCCGAAAGAGGCGAGCAAGCTCCCTGTAGTTCTCCAACGTGGTACCTCCCTCGTTCCATACCGCATTGGCCCACTCCAAGGCTCTCCCACAAAGGCAGGAATCGAGGACGGATACCTTCTCCCGTTCCCGGGGCTCCGGTCTGATGCTGGAGAAATACAACTCCAGTTGGAGTAGGAATCCCTTACAACGCGCTGCAGTCCCGTCAAATGCCGGTGGCCGGGATATCTGGATCCCTCCAGGGGCTGGGGTGTAGGTGGCTGGATCCGGTTGACCAGCTGGTCTCGATAGATTGGATCCTCTCCTCTCCAGGCGTTCTACCACCTGTAGAACCCAATCCATCGCTTCCCCCAAGCTGGCCAACATCGAGGAATGCTCCTGGACCCTTGCCACAACTCCAGGCATGCGGTCTTCTCCTGCTGACTCCATATCAGATCAGGTGAGTGATTTTGTGACGAGGTGTGAAAGAAGGAGTCAGGCGCAGGAGGTAAAATACCGAAGTCCAGAGTTTAATCCGTTTGTATATATCAAACGCCCCAAGCGTCAAACGTAACTGTACAAGGGAAAACATCCACCTTGGCAATAACACAGTGAAATGTAGCTCAACCGAGCTACACGCTCTCACAACAAAACAATCACTCACAAAGACAAGGGGAACAGAGGGAACACTTATACACATACTAATTAGGGGAATGAGCACCAGGTGTGTGTGATTGACAAGACATGACAAGTGGAGTGATGAGAATGGGATCGGCAGTAGCTAGTACTCCGGTGACGACGAACGCCGAAGCCTGCCCGAACCAGGAGGGGGGGCAGCCTCGGCGGAAGTCGTGACATGGTTGAAGTCAGCCTGGATTCAAAGATTTGGCTAGAGACAAATTGCTTTACACCTTGAATTACAATGGTGCGATTACTGCTCAGTGATCAGCATCTATCTTCAGCTATTGTATGGTCTGACCTTTCTCCTTTGTCTTTAAAGAGAGGGGAACATGAATGCCATTCATGCTCTTTATAATATACAGGTGCGCGCGCGCACACACACACATGATTCCCAGTCGTTTGTCTCGATATCTTGGCTTGTGTGTGGCAGTTTGTGTTTCCAACATTATCACAGTAATTCAGAGCCCATTATCTTTGTAACAGTGTTCCACATTAGCTGAGTGTTTTACATGTGCAGTATGGGATCTAGAAGATTTGGGTTTGGGGATGTTTTATGTATCCCGCAGCTCATTAAATGAATTACGAGCCCCTCCTGTTTGATGGAGCTGTCCTTGACACACCACTGTTGGTTTGAATATTGTACTAAAGATGAAAGCCTGTGATTAGAATAATGAGCTATTCAAGCCTCGTTGTGGAAGAATGGAGGATTATTACCCATGTGGTAGATGGGGGCTCAGTGGTTGCAATACGCCTGGAAACTGGTACATATTACTCTAAAGAGTTCAAATCAATTTAGATTGTACGACGAGGTTTTCACTGAAAGTCCATCTTTCATTTTTGGCCCTTGGGGACACAGATATCCACCCTCAGTTTTGTGGGAGCTTGATATTGAGACTGGGTGGGGGTAGCTAGTTCCACTATCATATAGATGTACTGTAGATAACAAAGAAACCCAAATATAGAAAGCAATGGAGAAAATCAAATATTGTCAATTTCTCATCCTAATAGAATTCCAAGCTTATGTAAGTTGATGTACTTTAAATTGATATCATGCAGTCGTGCACTCTATAGCCTCAAAAAGACATACAGCCACCATGAACATAGTCACGGATAGAGCGTTTTAGATAAACAGTTGACACCCGCACCTCATCTCAAAGCGAGGAGAGAAAGCCTGTCATTCATGGTGATCTGCAGTAATCGTTGCCTCACAGTGTTTTTTAGGGAGGGGGTGGGAGGGGATGCAGCGGACGTCCCATTCAATTAAACTGCACACTCTTGAATTCTGATCATCCTGTAATTTCATAGCAGGGGATAGAAAATGTTCAACACCTGTTTTTTGGATTACTGGTGATTAACTTCATCAAGGGCTATTCAACATCTGCACACTGTCATAATTAGTTTAGCTTTCCTTCAGCTTGTCAATTGTAAACGAGAGTCATTATGCCAGAATACCCCATTTTCCGGGCTTGGCGCCTGACAGTGCCGTTCCCTGCCTCTCTTGTCCTCCCAGGTGGAGCATACAGCCTGGCTGAATGCTGCCATTTTCAGTTCTCCATGTGCAAATTCTTTCTGCTCTTACAGTATGTCGCGTGCACTCTAATGTGAGTCATAATCTTTTTAAATGTGGTTTCAGAGGTTTATGTTTCTGTGGAAAACTATTCTGTAAATATCTTGTTTACTGAATCTCTGAATTCATTATTATAATTTTTTTACACTGCAATGATTCTGTCACTTGGACATTTTGTTGCTGAATGTACTCAATATAAAATTAATTCAGTTTCTCTTGTATAGCTAAATTAGGGGTGGCTTTGTAGTCAAAACCTTAGCATAGAGAGGAGCATGGAAACGTTTATGGCTGTTTACCATTCCTTCACTCTAAGTTGCCCTGGGTATGGCTCTTTGGTGATAGATAAGAATTTGATGAGCAGGTTCTTCAGGAGGACTTATCATCCATTTTCAGATTGTGAAGGTTCCTCTCATTGCTCTCCTAGTTATCTCCAGTGGGATGAACCACATTTAGAGGGGTTCACAACGACCGCAGCCCATTTCACCAGGGGCCAGCATGCAGCGGAGGAACTAGAAAATCTCTTCAGGAGCAGATGCCATCACTCACAGCCAATCCTTTTATGATATATCTCTCTCAACAGAGAGAACTGGGGCAAGAAGCGGTTAAGAGAGGGTCAGGGATTGAAAAAGATTAAGTGGATTCTCCCTCCCTCTCCGCCTCTCATGCCCACCTCCATTTGACCTCTGACCTCCCTCTCTCCAGCTGAATAGAGTGATGCCTGCTGATACTTTGTCAATGCAGAGCAGAATGGGCTGAGTTTCCAGCTGCCGTCCCTTAGCCCTGTTGCCTTATCGATCCTACTACCACTCTCCTACTAAAAAACTGTCAATGTGGTGAGTCCCCCCCCCAGTGTTCACGCTCTGCCAGGCTGCGTACACACCTCTCTAATCAGGAGTGCCGTGTGCAGAGGAGCTGGTTCTCTGAAACGATTAAGCCCAGGGACAGCTGCAGCTCTCTTCCCCCTGTTCTGAACGCCAGATCCCATCTAGAAAGCACTTCATCTGGGTCGGCACAGAGGCCCCAGCTGGGCCGGGTACATCCATGTGGAAGGCAGCAGGTAATAGCCTGTGTAATGTGTTTGGAGGAGTAGCTTTAGTATTCACAGCCAGCATTGACCTCAGCCAGGCAGGGCCACCCCCACAGTAACTTCCTCTGAAAATATGTAATTGAATTCATCAGGAAGGGTAAACATATTCTAAGTAGCAGAGTAAGATAATTATGTTGTGGATAGATCAAGGAAGGGGATAGCAGCTTTACAAGTAATTTAAAATTGGCAAAGCTAAACACAAACATTAGGATTGGTAGTGTGTCTGACTTATACCTCTTGCTAGCTAATGCTACTATACTTGTGACTCAGATGGCAGATTCGTTTTTTATCGACTACTAAAATTCTCACTTCAATCACTCCCCCTCACAAAACAGATTACATTTTCGGAGAATCTATGTGATTTGTTTAGGAGGCAGTTTTGCTAACTCAGAAACACCCAATTTTACATAAACACACATACATACACAAACACAACCAAATACACACACACTTGCACAGGTACACATTCAGACAACGATTGCAATCAGATAAAGCAGAATATTTGCTTTTGGTGATGTGTTTTCTATAGATATTGCTGTGGAAGTACAAAACAATTTCGGCTGTTATCTCAAACTGACTGACCCTTGAAGAAGAGTTTTCTTACCTGAGTAGCAGGCAGTCGTGTGGATGTCTATCCATCCAATAATAATTTTAAGAAAATTAAATGTTTTAGTTTATTTCCAACATCACACTTCTTCTTGCCACACATCTCTTGATTGTGTTGTTGCCCCCACTGTAGGTTTGTAGGTCTTTTCCGTTACAGGACACTGCCACTCCGCTCCTGCTATTTACCTCCTAGCTCTCTCCTTACCAACCGGGCTGTGATGGGGTTGTGGTTGTGAGCATCTCATCCCTGTGTTGAGAGGTATTTATTGCATGTATAATTGAGAGGTTCTCACATCTGCTGCCATGTCAGAAATATAAAGAGTTGTCGCTCAGGGCAACCGTGGGGCAGCCTAGTTGTCTTGTCTTTTCCAGTCACTCATTAGCTAACAGTTCAGGAAGGAGGAAGACCCTCTGCCCCATGCAGAGCGCTCCATCCACCATGCCTGTTCTGTTCTGTTCTGTTCTGTCAGTGCAGACTGTGCAGACTGTTCAGTGAGTGGCCCGTAATTAGGACCCGCCTCTCTCAAAATGGATTAGTTAGCAGTGGAGCTTGATCTCTATTAGGCTGTTAGGCCCTGATATTGATTGGTCTGTTTGGTTTTTTTCAAGTTAAATCAGTCCTGTGGTGGCAGACTAACCCTCAGCCCAAAGCAGTCTGTCTGTGGTACTGCTGCATCCAAAACAATGCCTGGACTATTTTAGATTGTAATGAGGCCAAAACCTAGCTGAGGACCCCTGTGTCCATCGCTGTTGTTGATAAAATAAAAACATAACGGAGATGTATTGTGTTGATTTAGTTATTATATCATAGCTTTCATTCATTTTCATATGCATGTTTTCATCACTGGTTTGACTAATTGCTATTCCTTTCTTTTGGTGAACTAATACAATGTATTCCCACTGGGCACACACTGGTTGAATCAACGTTGTTTCCACATCATTTCAATTAAATCTGTGCCCAGTGGGTTATCTCATATGGTGGCTTTGGCTAAATGTCAATTTTGTTCTACTTGTAAATAAACCAATCATAAAGGTTTGGGAGGCATTTCAATGGATAGTCTCCTTGGACTATCCATACGCTTCATAGCATTCACATTAAAACAAAACTACACACTCCCAGGACATCCACAGCCTAGATTTCTGTAGAGCGGCCACTGCAGTTGATAGGATTGTATCTATCTGGTGAGATGAGAGCCTGGTGTAGTATAGCCTTTCTGCTCAGCCAGTGCCAGCAGCTCCCTGTGCCACTGCTCTGACGAACAATGAGATAAACAGTGCTAAATGTCTTTGTGCTGAACCTCCCTCTCTCTGCATTGCCAATGCATTGGAAGAGCTGCATTGGAAGACTGATGTGATTATAGCGTATGTGGAATAGTATTCTTCTCTCCAGCCATGTGTATTTATTATTTATTTATCTATCTGCTCTCCCTTGTAGGTGAATTTGATCGGCCTACTTCACTTCGACATGGCTTTGAGTGGATGGCTCTCTAAGTTTATATGTTTTTATTTTCTCAAGCTAGATGATTCACAGGAAGAAAACAGAGGGGAGGGAGAACGGCTTGGAGAGATTAGTTTGTTTTATTGTTTTTCACTCGTCCTTGAGCCACTGTGCTTTGGGTATTCAATGATATGTGAGTGTGTTATTTTCCCAATACCCGCCCCCAAACCCAAATAACATAGAGAAGTTAGGTTATCTGTTTGGTGTGTGTAATGCAGTCCAATACAGACAACCACACAGGCTACACCTTCACATTTTGTAATTATACATCTTCATAGATCATAATGTGCTTGTTTGAGCAGTTATGATTAGCTGTAGACCTTGTCAATAATTCACTGAATACAAGTTAGTCTGCAATTTATTTGACTGTGGATTACTGAAGTGTGATTTCGTAAAGTAAAAACTTAGAACGTCACTGTATCCAACAAGCCTGACCATGGTGGTAAATCTTGTACCCTTGCATGTTTTATTAACTGTTTAGAAAATATTGCAATATACAGAGCAAAACTGTATGTTTACACATATGCCTTTTGCAGATGAAGAAAAGTGTGTGTAGGTCAGTGTATGAGTGCTCAGGTTCTTTTTTTATTTATTTATTTATTTTTATTTTGGGGGTAGATCAGCTTAATATTGCAGATAGATTTTAACTTCCATCAATGTAATTGTCTGCATCACTTCCAATCCCCCATGTTTATATATATATATATATATATATATATATATATATATATATATATATATATATATATACACACATACATACATACATATATACACACATACATACATACATATACATACAGTGGGGAGAACAAGTATTTGATACACTGCCGATTTTGCAGGTTTTCCTACTTACAAAGCATGTAGAGGTCTGTAATTTTTATCATAGGTACACTTCAACTGTGATAGAGACGGAATCTAAAACAAAAATCCAGAAAATCACATTGTATGATTTTTAAGTAATTAATTTGCATTTTATTGCATGACATAAGTATTTGATCACCTACCAACCAGTAAGAATTCCGGCTCTCAGAGACCTGTTAGTTTTTCTTTAAGAAGCCCTCCTGTTCTCCACTCATTACCTGTATTAACTTCACCTGTTTGAACTCGTTACCTGTATAAAAGACACCTGTCCACACACTCAATCAAACAGACTCCAACCTCTCCACAATGGCCAAGACCAGAGAGCTGTGTAAGGACATCAGGGATAAAATTGTAGACCTGCACAAGGCTGGGTTGGGCTACAGGACAATAGGCAAGCAGCTTGGTGAGAAGGCAACAACTGTTGGCGCAATTATTAGAAAATGGAAGAAGTTCAAGATGACGGTCAATCACCCTCGGTCTGGGGCTCCATGCAAGATCTCACCTCGTGGGGCATCAATGATCATGAGGAAGGTGAGGGATCAGCCCAAAACTACACGGCAGGACCTGGTCAATGACCTGAAGAGCGCTGGGACCACAGTCTCAAAGAAAACCATTAGTAACACACTACGCCGTCATGGATTAAAATCCTGCAGCGCACGCAAGGTCCCCCTGCTCAAGCCAACGCATGTCCAGGCCCGTCTGAAGTTTGCTAATGACCATCTGGATGATCCAGAGGAGGAATGGGAGAAGGTCATGTGGTCTGATGAGACAAAAATAAAGCTTTTTGGTCTAAACTCCACTCGCCGTGTTTGAAGGAAGAAGAAGGATGAGTACAACCCCAAGAACACCATCCCAACCGTGAAGCATGGAGGTGGAAACATCATTCTTTGGGGATGCTTTTCTGCAAAGGGGACAGGATGACTGCAACGTATTGAGGGGAGGATGGATGGGGCCATGTATCGCGAGATCTTGGCCAACAACCTCCTTCCCTCAGTAAGAGCATTGAAGATGGGTCGTGGCTGGTCTTCCAGCATGACAATGACCTAAAACACACAGCCAGGGCAACTAAGGAGTGGCTCCGTAAGAAGCATCTCAAGGTCCTGCAGTGGCCTAGCCAGTCTCCAGACCTGAACCCAATAGAAAATCTTTGGAGGGAGCTGAAAGTCCGTATTGCCCAGCGACAGCTCCAAAACCTGAAGGATCTGGAGAAGGTCTGTATGGAGGAGTGGGCCACAATCCCTGCTGCAGTGTGTGCAAACCTGGTCAAGAACTACAGGAAACGTATGATCTCTGTAATTGCAAACAAATGTTTCTGTACCAAATATTAAGTTCTGCTTTTCTGATGTATCAAATACTTATGTCATGCAATAAAATGCAAATTAATTATTTAAAAATCATACAATGTGATTTTCTGGATTCCGTCTCTTACAGTTGAAGTGTACCTATGATAAAAATTACAGACCTCTACATGCTTTGTAAGTAGAAAAACCTGCAAAATCGGCAGTGTATCAAATACTTGTTCTCCCCACTGTATATATACACTGCTCAAAAAAATTAAGGGAACACTAAAATAACACACCCTAGATCTGAATGAATGAAATAATCTTATTAAATACTTTTTTCTTTACATAGTTGAATGTGCTGACAACAAAATCACACAAAAATTATCAATGGAAATCAAATGTATCAACGCATGGAGGTCTGGATTTGGAGTCACCCTCAAAATTAAAGTGGAAAACCACACTACAGACTGATCCAACTTTGATGTAATGTCCTTAAATCAAGTCAAAATGAGGCTCAGTAGTGTGTGTGGCCTCCATGTGCCTGTATGACCCTACAACGCCTGGGCATGCTCCTGATGAGGTGGCGGATGGTCTCCTGAGGGATCTCCTCCCAGACCTGGACTAAAGCATCCGCCAACTCCTGGACTGTCTGTGGTGCAACGTGGCGTTGGTGGATGGAGCGAGACATGATGTCCCAGATGTGCTCAATTGGATTCAGGTCTGGGGAACGGGGGGGCCAGTCCATAGCATCAATGCCTTCCTCTTGCAGGAACTGCTGACACACTCCAGCCACATGAGGTCTAGCATTGTCTTGCATTAGGAGGAACCCAGGGCCAACCGCACCAGCATATGGTCTCACAAGTGGTCTGAGGATCTCATCTCGGTACCTAATGGCAGTCAGGCTACCTCTGGCGAGCACATGGAGGGCTGTGCGGCCCCCCAAAGAAATGCCACCCCACACCATGACTGACCCACCGCTAAACCGGTCATGCTGGAGGATGTTGCAGGCAGCAGAACGTTCTCCACGGCGTCTCCAGACTCTGTCACGTCTGTCACATGTGCTCAGTGTGAACCTGCTTTCATCTGTGAAGAGCACAGGGCGCCAGTGGCGAATTTGCCAATCTTGGTGTTCTCTGGCAAATGCCAAACGTCCTGCACGGTGTTGGGCTGTAAGCACAACCCCCACCTGTGGACGTCGGGCCCTCATACCACCCTCATGGAGTCTGTTTCTGACCGTTTGAGTAGACACATGCACATTTGTGGCCTGCTGGAGGTCATTTTGCAGGGCTCTGGCAGTGTTCCTCCTGCTCCTCCTTGCACAAAGACGGAGGTAGCAGTCCTTCTGCTGGGTTGTTGCCCTCCTACGGCCTCCTCCACGTCTCCTGATGTACTGGCCTGTCTCCTGGTAGTGCCTCCATGCTCTGGACACTACGCTGACAGACACAGCAAATCTTCTTGCCACAGCTCGCATTGATGTGCCATCCTGGATGAGCTGCACTACCTGAGCCACTTGTGTGGGTTGTAGACTCCGTCTCATGCTACCACTAGAATGAAAGCACCGCCAGCATTCAAAAGTGACCAAAACATCAGCCAGGAAGCATAGGAATTGAGAAGTGGTCTGTGGTCACCACCTGCAAACCAGTCCTTTATTGGGGGTGTCTTGCTAATTGCCTATAATTTCCACCTGTTGTCTATTCCATTTGCACAACAGCATGTGAAATTTATTGTCAATCAGTGTTGCTTCCTAAGTGGACAGTTTGATTTCACAGAAGTGTGATTGACTTGGAGTTACATTGTGTTGTTTAAGTGTTCCCTTTATTTTTTTGAGCAGTATATATATATATATATACACACATACATATACATATACACATATACACACACACACACCCACATACATACATACATACATACATACATACATACATACATACACATACATATCCTTTAAAAATATATTACTTTCCAACCCTACCACCCTTTCCCCACTTGGAGTAAACTAGTGAACAACAACGCCTAGGCCTCTACTTCCAGCCCATACCCACTATCTACATTTTATGGACACAGTCAATTTTACAATAATTACATTTTGTTTGTTATTTCTCCTGAACTTCTTCTACTCTCAACGGCTCCGATCATTTTCATGATGTCCATCCGGTTTGCTTCTATATGCCATATCTTTCTAACTGTTCTCCTTCACAAAAGCTCCCAACCTACAACCCATACACTTATTATGGACACAGCGTGCCTACATTATTAGTTATCTTGATATTGTTTGTTGTTAGTTGTTATTAGTCCCATCCTTCAATTCTATTCAACACCTCCCATCTGTCTTTTATTACCATCCATATAGGATTTCTATTTGCCATATATATATATTTCAACTGTACTGTGATGTCTTAAAAAAGTTCTGAACCTTTCTATTCTCATTGTTTCTACAGATTGTGAATTGAAAATAAACATGTTTGCTAATAGTATTATTATGTTATTGATCGATTGACTATGACTTTTCAGATCACCCAGTAGTGCTATCTGCAGGGTTAGTTCCAGGTAAATATTGCAATCCTTTAGCCATTCCTGGACCTGTGTCCAAAAACAAGCTACAAATGGACAGTACCAAAACAAATGATCTAATGATTCTGTCTCTTTGCAGCAAAATCTGCAGAGCTGGGAAGATTGTATCCCCCATATAAATAACATTATATTGGTAGCAAGAATTTTATATAATAATTTAAATTGAAAGATTCTAAGTTTTGAATCCGGTGTCGTTTTGCGTATCAGTTCATAAACACTATGCCATGGGATCTGTACGTCAAAAATCTCTTCCCAACTATTTTGCAATCTACATGGGACGGCTGTCAATCCTTTGGTCCTTAAATGAAACTGATATACTTTTTTAATTATCACAGTTTTCCTTAACCAATTATGTTCTTTAATGCAAGGCCGACAGACAAGTTCCTTACTTTCTCCTCCTTCCACTTTCCTCTTCCATTTTTGCGGTAAGGCTGCAATTATTTGGTTGTAATTTTGGGTAGAGCAGACATTTCCATATGTCTTTGTTAGCTGCATGTGCGACATAACTCCACCAGTCCTACCGATGATATAATTTACAAAGATTATACCTTTTTTAAACATTTTGTCAACAAAAAAAATGTTTTTTGTCAATTAGTATATTTGAGTTTAACCACAATATTTGTTGCATTAGTTGTTCTGTCGTTTCTGGAGGATTCAATTGAAATTGCAACCAACTTTCTATGGCTTGTTTTAGAAATAGTGATATCTGGGGGATGATTTCCTTTTCGAATAACTGAAAGTGAGTGGTTGTAATCTGAATAAAGGGGAAAAGGCCATTCTTGAACATTGGGTGAGACAATCTTACTAATATGCTAGAGAACCAGTTCGGATTTAAGTATAACTTTTGTATGACTGAAGCTTTTAGTGATAGGTCTAATGCTTTAATATTTAATAATTTCTGTCCTCCAAATTCATATTCATTATATAAATAGGCCCGTTTAATTTTGTCTGGCTTGCCGTTCCAAATAATGTCACGGTTCAGACAGACGACCAGAGGACCACAATTGCGTCACACCAGAAAGTTTATTAAAACTTAAGGGAAAAGGGAAGTAGGGAGTGAATGAAGGCTCCAGGGGTAACAGGGATCCCGTCCAATGTGCTGGGTCTGTGCCCCCCCCAGTGGCAGCGATGCGTCCTATGAAGCCGGTGGTGGGTGGTCCAGAAATCCTGGGGGGGGGAGACACAGACACAACAGGGCGGAATGAAACAAGGCAGCAGTACAGTTCAAGGGAAATCCAAAATACGTAGTAGCAAGGCAGAAGGCTGGTCAGAGTTACCGGGATTGAAGAGTAGTCAGGAGTCGTAATGGCAGAAGCAGGTCTGGATCTCCTGGGGCAGAAGAGCATCCAAAAATCAGGCAGGTCCGGGGTCACAAAACCAGGGTGAGCCAGAAGCGCGAGCAAACAGGTTCCGGGTGTGAGCTTTGCAGACGATCTGACACCGGAGAGCTGAAAGACAGGGCCTTAAATACTGGGAGAGGTAGTGGGTAATGCAGCGCAGCTGGCAGAGTAATTAGAGCAGAGCAGAGCAGGGACAGGTGGAGCTAGTTAGGCTGAGTAGAGAGAGTGGTGAGCAGAGTGGAAGAAAATAAAGGTGGTAACCCGGTGGAGTGAGAGGCTCATGACAGAACCCCCCCCCCAAGGGACGGCCCCAGAAGTCCCAAGAGCAACACCACGCCGGGCGGGAGGAGGGGAGCCGGAGGAGGGCTAGAACTCCTCCGAACGGTCCGAGTGAACGTCCTCATCCTCGGAGGAAGCCGGAGGGCCGTGGTCGGGAGATGGGACAGGTCCCGAGACAGGATCAGGCACAGGACAGGAAGCCGAGCGGGCAGGACGGTTAGGGACCCCTCTGGGGCGGCCCCTACGGATTGCAGGTTGATCAGGATGCCGTTGGTGGAAAGCGGTGATGAGAGTCCTATCCACAATCCGACTAGCTGGCACCCAGGTCCTTTCCTCAGGTCCATAGCCCTCCCAGTCAATGAGGTACTGGAGACCCCTACCCCTCCGTCTGGACCGAAGTAGGCGGCGGACGGTGTAAACCAGACCACCATCGACGAGCCGTGGCGGAGGAGGACAAGGCGCAGCAGGGACCAGCGGACTCTCATGGATGGGCTTAATCTTAGACACATGGAAAGTGGGGTGCACCCTCAGGGAATTAGGCAGTTGGAGCCGGACAGCAGTTGGGCTAATCACTCTTATGATAGGGAATGGGCCAATGAACCGAGGTGCCAGCTTCTGCGACTCCACCCTGAGTGGCAGGTTCTTCGATGACAACCACACCCTTTGACCAACATGGTAGGTGGGAGCAGGAATTCTCCGACGGTTGGCCCCGGTAGTGTAGCTGGCAACGGATCTGAGGAGTGTGGCTCGGGCTTGTGACCAGGTGCGGCGACATCGACGGGCAAAAGCAAGTGCAGATGGGCAAGTAACCTCCTCTTCCTGGCTGGCAAATAGAGGAGGCTGGTATCCATAAACACATTGGAAAGGGGACATACCGATGGCAGAGCAGGTCAGAGAATTGTGTGCGTACTCCACCCATGTCAATTGCTGCGACCAGGAGTGGGGGTTGCGTGAAGTCATGCATCGCAGTGCCTTCTCGAGCTCCTGATTAGCCCGCTCTGACTGCCCATTGGATTGGGGATGGAATCCGGAAGTCAGACTGACTGTGGCTCCCAGCAGGTGACAGAACTCCTTCCAAAAAGCGGAGGAGAATTGTGGACCACGGTCAGAAACTACATCCTTTGGCAGTCCGTGGATCCGGAAGACGTGTTCCAGGACCACCTGGGCGGTCTCCTTGGCGGTTGGGAGCTTGGGGAGGGGAATGAAGTGTGCCATCTTGCTGAAACGGTCAACTATGGTGAGAATGACGGTCATGCCACTTGAAGGGGGCAGCCCCGTGACAAAGTCAAGGGCGATGTGAGACCAGGGACGTCTGGGCACAGGCAGGGGCTGCAGCAATCCGGCTGGGGGCTGGCAGGACGACTTGTGTTGGTTGCAGATGGGGCAGGCTTGGACGAATTCCCGTACATCCTTTCTCAGAGAGGGCCACCAGAACCTCTGGGCGAGCAGGTTGTAAGTGCGGGTGGAGCCAGGGTGACAAGCTAGGCGGGAGTCATGTCCCCACTGAACGACCTGGGACCTCAGGTCTTCGGGGACAAAAAGGCGGTCAGCTGGGCAAGTGCTGGGACCTGGCTGGTTACGGAGAGCCTCCAGCACCTGTTCCTCAACAGCCCAGGTCAGAGCTGCAACGATGCAGGGACTTGGCAGAATCGACACAGGGTCCTTGGAGGGGGTGTCATCCTTCTGGAATTGACGGGAGAGGGCGTCTGGCTTGGTGTTGCGTGATCCAGGCCGGTATGACAGAGTGAAATTAAACCTGGTGAAGAACAGGGCCCAGCGGGACTGCCTGGAGTTCAACCGTTTGGCCGTGCGGATGTACTCCAAGTTCTTATGATCGGTCCAAACGAGAAATGGAATGGTGGACCCCTCCAGCCAGTGACGCCACTCCTCCAAGGCAAGCTTCACAGCCAGCAGCTCACGGTTCCCTATGTCGTAATTGCACTCAGAGGGGGACAACCGACGTGAGAAAAAGGCACAGGGATGGAGCTTCCTATCCTCCGCAGCCCACTGAGAAATCACAGCACCAACTCCCACATCCGAGGCGTCCACCTCCACAATGAATTGCCGGTCCACATCAGGCATCTGGAGGATGGGAGCGGAGGTGAACCTCACCTTGAGGGTACTGAAGGCTTTGTCGGCTGCTGGGGTCCAGGTGAAGGGTTGCTTGGTGCTGGTTAGAGCAGTGAGAGGGGCAGCAACGGTACTGTAGTTCCGGATAAACTTTCTGTAGAAGTTAGCAAACCCCAGAAACTGTTGCAGCTTCTTTCTGTTCTCCGGCACTGGCCATGAAGTGACTGCTGATACTTTGGCAGGATCCATTTGGATACTTCCCTCTGCCACTATGTACCCCAGGAAGGCCACTGTCTTGACGTGAAACTCACATTTCTCTGCCTTGGCGTAGAGGGAATTCTCCAGAAGACGATGAAGGACTTGCTGGACATGGCGGGTGTGTTCAGACAGGTTTCTGGAGTAGATTAAGATGTCATCCAGGTAAACGAAGACAAACTTGTTTAACATGTCCCGCAGTACATCATTCACTAGAGCCTGGAACACAGCAGGAGCATTGGTGAGGCCAAAAGGCATAACCAGATACTCGTAGTGGCCTGTTGGTGTATTGAATGCGGTTTTCCATTCATCTCCCTCCCGGATCCGCACTAGGTGGTAAGCGTTTCTGAGATCCAACTTGGTAAAAACAGTGGCTCCCTGGAGCAACTCAAAAGCAGAGGTGAGCAGAGGCAGAGGGTAACGGTTTTTCACTGTGATGTCGTTGAGTCCCCTGTAGTCGATGCAGGGGCGAAGAGATCCGTCCTTCTTCCCCACAAAGAAGAAGCCAGCACCAGCAGGAGATGAAGATGAACGGATTAATCCTGCGGACAGAGAGCCATTGATGTAGTCCTCCATGGACTTTCTTTCAGGAGCAGACAACGAATAAAGACGACCCTTTGGAGGAGCTGTTCCAGGGAGGAGGTCGATGGCACAGTCGTACGGTCGGTGAGGGGGCAGAGATGTGGCTCTTGCTTTGTTAAACACCTCTCTGAGACCATGGTAGCATTCTGGGACATTGGAGAGGTCAGGAGCGGAGTTAGTAGGTACTGGCCGAGGGGGTAGTGCGGCAGCAAGCAGGCAGGTTCGGTGGCAGTCCTCTCCCCACTCCCTGATCACCCCGGTCACCCAGTCGAGCTGAGGGTTGTGCCGGCGGAGCCATGGGTAACCCAGGATGAGGGGTTGGCCTGGAGAGGGGAGCAGGTGAAACTGGATAGTTTCTTGATGGTTTCCGGACAGACCCATCGAGACCGGGGCCGTGACATGAGTGACCGATCCGAGTAAGTGTCCGTCCAGTGCCCGGGCAGGAATAGGAGGTGTCAAACGGAGGTTCTCCAGTCCCAGTTGGCGTGCCAGCTTGATGTCCATTATGTTGGCTTCGGCGCCAGAATCCACCAGAGCAGCCAGGGTGTGAGTTGAGTCAGAGAGGCGGAGGTGAACTTGCAGCAGGGGTTTGCGATCGGAGGACTGGATGGTCATTGAACTCAACCGGACTCCCCCTATGCCCGGTGAGCTTCGGCCCTTTAAAGGGCAGGTTACCACACGATGTCCATCACCTCCACAATAGAGGCAGAGGTTTGAGGTGAAGCGGCGCTGGCGCTCTGCAGGAGTGAGAGAGGCTCGCCCAATCTCCATAGGCTCAGACTGATCAAGCTGACCTGGGTGAGTGGCAGTAGATGACAGGAGCCCAGTCGGATCTCTCCGAATGCCGTTAGTAGGTGGACCTTGGCGCCCCCTCTCACGACGACGGGTCTGTATCCTTCTGTCGATCCTGACAGTCAGTGCGATGGCTTCATCAAGAGTGGAAGGCAGTTCATGGGAGACCAACTCGTCCTTGATATAGTCAGCCAAACTATGGAAGAACGCGTCCACCAACGATGGTGTGTTCCAAGAACTTCGTCTAGCCAGGGTTCGGAAGTCGATGGAATGGTCTGCGACTGTACGTCTGCCTTGTCGAATACTGAACAGTTCACGAGACGCCTCTGCGGTTGGTGAATCCAGGTCAAACACCTTCAGCATCTCCTCAGCAAACAGGTCGAAGGTTGCACATGCGGGGGTTTGACGTTCGAACTCTGCTGTTCCCCAGAGTCGAGCTCGGCCCGTCAGGTGAGTGATGGCATACCCAACTTTAGCCCCCTCCGTGGCGAAGGTCCTTGGCTGCAAGGAGAACTGAAGTCGGCAGCTAGTCAGGAATGGCCGGACCTGGGTTGAGTCGCCGTTGAACCGCTCGGGGTTTCCAATCTTGGGTTCCGGAGCAGCGGCTGCAATGACCGGGGCAGGTAACTCGGGGGCAGGGCTGGTGGGCAGACTGGCTGGGGTAAGGTTGGTGAGGAGTTGAATGATCATGGCGAGTTGTTGTTGCTGCTGCTGGAACTGCTGCTCATGCTCATCGGTTTCCATGTCGGGGAAAGTGTGCGCTGAGTCCATAATGGTCAGATCGTACTGTCACGGTTCAGACAGACGACCAGAGGACCACAATTGCGTCACACCAGAAAGTTTATTAAAACTTAAGGGAAAAGGGAAGTAGGGAGTGAATGAAGGCTCCAGGGGTAACAGGGATCCCGTCCAATGTGCTGGGTCTGTGCCCCCCCCAGTGGCAGCGATGCGTCCTATGAAGCCGGTGGTGGGTGGTCCAGAAATCCTGGGGGGGGGAGACACAGACACAACAGGGCGGAATGAAACAAGGCAGCAGTACAGTTCAAGGGAAATCCAAAATACGTAGTAGCAAGGCAGAAGGCTGGTCAGAGTTACCGGGATTGAAGAGTAGTCAGGAGTCGTAATGGCAGAAGCAGGTCTGGATCTCCTGGGGCAGAAGAGCATCCAAAAATCAGGCAGGTCCGGGGTCACAAAACCAGGGTGAGCCAGAAGCGCGAGCAAACAGGTTCCGGGTGTGAGCTTTGCAGACGATCTGACACCGGAGAGCTGAAAGACAGGGCCTTAAATACTGGGAGAGGTAGTGGGTAATGCAGCGCAGCTGGCAGAGTAATTAGAGCAGAGCAGAGCAGGGACAGGTGGAGCTAGTTAGGCTGAGTAGAGAGAGTGGTGAGCAGAGTGGAAGAAAATAAAGGTGGTAACCCGGTGGAGTGAGAGGCTCATGACAAATAAAATGGAAAAATTTTTTCTCATATAATTTTTAAAACTGTTCGCTAGGCGTAGGCAAGACCATAAGCAAATAGATAAACTGGGATAATAATAAAGAGTTAATCAGGGTGATTTTTCCACAAATTGACAGGCACCCACCTTTCCATGGTAGCAAGATCTTATCTATTTCTGCTAACTTTCTATTATAATTTATTGAAGTGAAATCATTTATTTCCTTTGGGATATGTATTCCGAGTATATCCACATCACCATCAGACCATTTTATTGGTAAACTACATGGCAATGTAAAAATTGTATTTTTTATTGATCCAATACGTAATATAGTACATTTGTCATAATTTGGTTGTAATCCAGAGAGGTTAGAAAATGTATCTAGATCCTCTATGAGGCTGTGGAGTGATTCTAGTTGTGGATTTAAAAGAAAACATGAATCATCAGCGTACAATGACACCTTTGTTTTTAAGCCCTGGATTTCTAATCCCCTGATATTATTGTTGGATCTGATTTTAATAGCTAACATCTCGATGGCCACAATAAATAGATATGCCGATAGTGGACAACCTTGTTTCACTCCTCTTGACAGTTTAAAACTTTCTGAGAAATAGCTATTATTTACTATTTTACACCTAGGGTTACTATACATGATTTTGACCCATTTTATAAGAGATTCACCAAAATTGAAATGCTCCAGGCATTTATATATAAACCCCAGTCGTACTTTATCAAATGCCTTTTTGAAGTCTGCTATGAATAGCAGGCCTGGTTTCTCAGATTTTCCATAATTGTCTATTGTTTCCAATACTTGCCTTATATTATCTCCAATGTATCTTCCATGTAAAAAACCTTTCTGATAAGAATGAATAATATCCGACAATTCCTTTTTAATTCTATGCGCTATACATTTTGTTAGAATTTTTGCATCACAACACTGAAGTGTAAGGGGCCTCCAATTTTTTAAATGGACTGGATCTTTATATTTTCCACTTCTATCCTGTTTTAGTAATAATGAGATCAGACCTTTTTCTTGAGTGTCAGATAATCTACCATTTACATAGGAGTGGTTAAAACATGCTAATAACGGTCCTCTTAGTATATCAAAAAAGGTTTGGTATACTTCGACTGGTATGCCATCCAACCCTGGAGTTTTCCCGGACTTAAAGTCTTTAATTGCATTCAGAAGTTCCTCCTCTGTAATTTCACCTTCACATGAGTCTTTCTGTTTGGCTGTTAATTTTACATTATCAATAAATAAAAAATCTCTACAATTAGCTTCAGTTAGAGGATAATTATTTATTATATTATAGGAGATGGAGGCGACTGAAACGAAAACATATGCTTAAAGTACCTTGTTTCCTCCTTCAAAATATAATTTGGTGAATCATGGGTTCTTTTCTTTTTGGTAGCATTCCTATGTTGAAGATTAAAAAATAATTTGTTGCATTTTTCCCAATATTCCATCCAGTTTGCTTTATTTTTATAATATATTACACTTGGTCTTTCTTGAATAAGTTTCTCCATTTCTTTTTGTTTTTCCTCTAATTTATTCTGAGCCTCTATGTTACAGTTTTTATTGCCATCTATCTGTTCTGACAGACCTTCTATTTCCTTTGTTAGTATAAACTCTTTTGACCTAAATTGCTTTTGTTTTCGAGATGAGTACTGAATTGCATGGCCTCTAAAGGCACATTTAAAGGTGTCCCATATAATAAGGGGATTTGCTGTACCTATGTTATGTCGGAAAAAGTCAGTTATAAATTCCTTTGTCCTAGTTAAAAATAAATTATCATCCAATAGGCTTTGATTACATTTCCAATATCCTCGCCCATGTGGAAATTCAGTAAGAGCAATGTATATGCCAATTATATGATGGTCCGACCGCATTCTGTCCCCTATCAACATTTTTAAAACTTTTGGTGCCAACGAGAATGAGATAAGAAAGAAGTCGAGACAACTAGCTTGATTGAGTCTCCACCATGTCTATCTCACTAGATCAGGATATTTAAGCCTCCATATATCTACTAGTTCTAATGTATCCATGACATTCACAATTTCCTTAAGAGCATGTGGGTAATTGTTTGTGGTGTGATTTCCTTTACAGTCCATTGAGCTATTTAAAACAATATTATAATCCCCCACCATAATAATATTGTCTTGAATTGCTTTCAGGGTTGATAATTTATTATATATATTGTCAAAGAAATATGGATCATCATTATTTGGTCCGTAAATGTTAATGAGCCATATCTGTTTATTGTCCAATAACATATTTAAAATAATCCATCTACCTTGCGTATCTATTTGGACAATTTGCACATTCGGATCGAAATTGCTATTAATTAATATCATCACCCCTTTTGAATGTCTTTGCCCATGGGAGGAGTATATTTCGCCCCCCCCCCATTCCCTTTTCCATGCAACTTCATCTAGAATTGTTGAATGAGTTTCCTGTAAACAATAGATATTATATTCCTTCTCTTTGAGCCATGTAAATATTGTTCTTCTTTTGTTATTATCAGCTAAGCCATTACAATTATAACTGGCTATACTTATTTCACCATACACCATAATGAGATACAAGTTTCAAGTCTATTTATCATTATATATGTTTGTAAATTTACCAATAAAAATACCGTAATGATTGAGTGTCCATATACAGTGGGGAGAACAAGTATTTGATACACTGCCGATTTTGCAGGTTTTCCTACTTACAAAGCATGTAGAGGTCTGTAATTTTTATCATAGGTACATTGTATGATTTTTAAGTAATTCATTTGCATTTTGTTGCATGACATAAGTATTTGATACATCAGAAAAGCAGAACTTAATATTTGGTACAGAAACCTTTGTTTGCAATTACAGAGATCATACATTTCCTGTAGGTCTTGACCAGGTTTGCACACACTGCAGCAGGGATTTTGGCCCACTCCTCCATACAGACCTTCTCCAGATCCTTCAGGTTTCGGGGCTGTCGCTGGGCAATACGGACTTTCAGCTCCCTCCAAAGATTTTCAATTGGGTTCAGGTCTGGAGACTGGCTAGGCCACTCCAGGACCTTGAGATGCTTCTTACGGAGCCACTCCTTAGTTTCCCTGGTTGTGTGTTTCGGGTCGTTGTCATGCTGGAAGACCCAGCCACGACCCATCTTCAATGCTCTTACTGAGGGAAGGAGGTTGTTGGCCAAGATCTCGCGATACATGGCCCCATCCATCCTCCCCTCAATACGGTGCAGTCGTCCTGTCCCCTTTGCAGAAAAGCATCCCCAAAGAATGATGTTTCCACCTCCATGCTTCACGGTTGGGATGGCGTTCTTGGGGTTGTACTCATCCTTCTTCTTCCTCCAAACACGGCGAGTGGAGTTTAGACCAAAAAGCTCTATTTTTGTCTCATCAGACCACATGACCTTCTCCCATTCCTCCTCTGGATCATCCAGATGGTCATTGGCAAACTTCAGACGGGCCTGGACATGCGCTGGCTTGAGCAGGGGGACCTTGCGTGCGCTGCAGGATTTTAATCCATGACGGCGTAGTGTGTTACTAATGGTTTTCTTTGAGACTGTGGTCCCAGCTCTCTTCAGGTCATTGACCAGGTCCTGTCGTGTAGTTCTGGGCTGATCCCTCACCTTCCTCATGATCATTGATGCCCCACGAGGTGAGATCTTGCATGGAGCCCCAGACCGAGGTTGATTGACCGTCATCTTGAACTTCTTCCATTTTCTAATAATTGCGCCAACAGTTGTTGCCTTCTCACCAAGCTGCTTGCCTATTGTCCTGTAGCCCATCCCAGCCTTGTGCAGGTCTACAATTTAATCCCTGATGTCCTTACACAGCTCTCTGGTCTTGGCCATTGTGGAGAGTTTGGAGTCTGTTTGATTGAGTGTGTGGACAGGTGTCTTTTATACAGGTAACGAGTTCAAACAGGTGCAGTTAATACAGGTAATGAGTGGAGAACAGGAGGGCTTCTTAAAGAAAAACTAACAGGTCTGTGAGAGCCGGAAGTCTTACCGGTTGGTAGGTGATCAAATACTTATGTCATGCAATAAAATGCAAATTAATTACTTAAAAATCATACAATGTGATTTTTCAGTTGAAGTGTACCTATGATAAAAATTACAGACCTCTACATGCTTTGTAAGTAGGGAAACCTGCAAAATCGGCAGTGTATCAAATACTTGTTCTCCCCACTGTAGCTGTACCATTATATTTGCATTGCTACTAAGTATCCCTTCAATTGTTCTCCACTAATTCCTCCGCTAAAGCCCCTCCCCATCCCAAGTTGAGCCGTCATCCCAGTGATCGGCATCCCACCCACATCCCTCCGGATCCCTAGGGCCCCGAGAGGCCAGGGCCCATCCATCGAAAACAGCACACAGTGCCACGCACTCGGGTTCTTTCTGCCTGACTCTCCATGTATCCAGGCCTATGACTGCAGCGTGTTGTCGCAGAAATCCAATCTTGTCACATCAAACAAGGCCCCTGTCCTCTACCCTGGCACAGTGGAACAGACCAACGGCTCCTGGCCGACGAGCTATTCTTCTGTTCTGACCTGTCATTTGAATGGCAGATGACTCCCCATGAGTCAGTCAGTGAGTGAGTCAGTCAGTCAGTCAGTCACAGGAGAAACACAGAGAGAACAGGGACAATCATTACACAGATGGCCTCTCCCCATTGCCTCTGGAGATACACACTGCAGACAGCTTTTATTATAGCTTTTAGTCTGTAGAGAAATGTGGAAGCAAAATGTTTTCTTGATCGAGCATTTTGCGTGTTATTTATTTATTTATTTGACTGTTTCCGAGATCAAATACACCCACTCTGTTTTTTTGCTCGGTGATTGCATATTCAGCTTGTGTTTGTCTTGTTGTGAAAAAGGAAAAACAAGTGTCCGTGAGTTTGTTATTTTCTGTCAACCCATCCCTAAATTGTGTGCTGGTTAAGGTGTCAGCACCAATCAAATAGGGGATGGTCATCAGAGGAGTTGAGGGTTAGACTCTGTCATGGTCAGTCAGATGTGGGGTCTGGATGGTTGCGCTCACTGAGACATGGTCCAGATGTACCTTGGTAGCGTCTGGCCAACCCTGTTTTATAGTCTCCGTTAGACTACAGGCCTGTTACTGTAACGCTCAGCAGTCAGACTGGCAGAGCACAGACAAACAGACAAAAGCCTGAAGACTGCAATCTACTGGTCCAACCCAACTGTTGTAACTTTAATGGGTTACAGAGTTAATGTTTACAGAGTTAATTCCTTGTGATGTATCTAAAGATTATTTACAGTAATTTACATACAATATGTCCAAGAGTAATTTTATTAGAATTCAAGTGATGGAGATTGAGAGTATTATGTACATTTCTGTTGCATTGGTTAGTATTGGATTACGCTATTAACTGCAAGTAGCAGAATGCTTTGCAACAGGAAGTGGAAAGTGCGTAGTGTCAAGTGATTAGTCTGGTTTTCGCTAGCAACTTTTTTATTATTTTGAACGATCTAAAGTGATGAAATGCAACGTGAACAAGTATTATTACCAAAATAAGCTTTCATCTTATAACCGACGTCCCGAGTCATTACTTTGAAGATAGTTATTCTATACCAACACTGAAAAGTTTGTTAAAATGTAAAGGTAATTTCTGATTGAGCCGACATATGCAGCGTTTACCGTGAATGCAGTCTCCACGACCGCGGGACCATTGCCTTTAATTGTCAATCGCGCTTTAAAGCGGATCTTCAGCGTTACAAATTGAATAAAGCCCTTAGTCTGTGTTTGGGAGTAGTGATGAGTGAGTGAGAGGATAGAGTCTCCGATTACTCTACAATGAAACACAACAATGGGCACTTCATTAAAATCACTGTCACTTTTTGTGTCAGTTTATTTATCATGATGAAAGTTCTATTATAGTAATGTGAAGGAAACACAGATTGCAACACTGAGCTGTTCTCTCCCCAAGATCATTTTAAGAGAACATTGTGATGCTTTGTAAGTAGGGAAACCTGCAAAATCGGCAGTGTATCAAATACTTGTTCTCCCCACTGTAGCTGTACCATTATATTTGCATTGCTACTAAGTATCCCTTCAATTGTTCTCCACTAATTCCCCCGCTAAAGCCCCTCCCCATCCCAAGTTGAGCCGTCATCCCAGTGATCGGCATCCCACCCACATCCCTCCGGATCCCTAGGGCACTCCTGAGTGGCGCAGTGGTCTAAGGCACTGCATCGCAGTGCTAACTGTGCCACTAGATCCTGGTTCGAATCCAGGCTCTGTCGCAGCCGGCCGCGACCGGGAGACTCATGGGCGGCGCACAATTGGCCCAGCGTCGTCCAGGGTAGGGGAGGGAATGGCCGGCAGGGATGTAGCTCAGTTGATAGAGCATGGCGTTTGCAACGCCAGGGTTGTGGGTTCGATTCCCACGGGGGGCCAGTATTTAAAAAACAATTTTATTCACTAACTGTAAGTCGCTCTGGATAAGAGCGTCTGCTAAATGACTAAAATGTAAATGTAAAGGAGGATAGTGGGGACTGGGGAGTATTGAGAGTTACCATGCGAGTGTGTCTAAGGAGGGCGGAGGAGTCTATAATAATAATATATGCCATTTAGCAGATGCTTTTATACAAAGCAACTTACAGTCATGAGGTCATACATTTTACGAGTGGTTGGCCCTGGGAAACAAACCCACAATTCTGACGTTACAAGCAACGTTCCCTCAAAATATGTTTGTCACTGAGCAAATTTCAGGTCTGCTGAGAGCAAACTTGAACTTTGTGAGAATTCTGTGCAACTTCCAGCGTGCATTTACTGTGAACACTAAGGCTGTACCTGCTTTAAGTTACAGTTTTAACAGTGGCCATGTAGGCTAATGTGGCTATTTGATCATAATGTAGGCCTACCAGAGTGGCCTACCATCAAAAACAATGGAGAAAATGCATCCCATAACATTTTAACATGGAAATAGCTGTTCTATCATTCAGTCTACAGTAGCAGCCAACATGTGGTGTTCAATGTAGGCCTACATTCCTTGAGACTTTTGGGGAAAAAACATGCAGGGCTTGACATTAACCTGTTTATCCACATGTCCTTCAGACAAGGAGGTGACCGAAAATGTTGTTGTGTTGTTTGATGCAAGAAACCACTTTACAAAATAAAATGCATTATTATTCCCATACCATTATTACAGAGAATCAGACAGATTATGCTACCCTCTGCCTATTGGCTTCTTAGCTTATTCAAGCCTGTCTCAAAATACAACACTGCCACTTTAAGACAAATAAAAAGCTCTTTACCTCTAGAGATGTACATGTTTTGTGCTCTTGTACGAAGCAATCACTCCCCTATTGCTGACAGCAAATTATCTATAACTGGGCTAATAACTCACTAACTAGCAAAGGATATGAACAAAATGTGCACACATGGCTCCATGCAGCTCTCGCTTTGATCATAAAACAAGCGCATCTACTCACGACCGCTCATGCTGTAAACACAGTCCAGTTCAAAGTAAATGGCACAGATTCATATATGGTAATGGTCTATTTGCATATAGGCCTACTGCAGCTCTGATTGTTTATGCCGCACCGGTCTGTGTAGAGAACGGGCTGAGTAGTGCTTGTCATTGCAATAGAATCCTACTCCGATGCGTTCTGCCTACAACAACATCTCTTGCATAGTTCATTTTGTTTCGGTATGTTGCATTGAAAGTGGCTAATATTGCGTTGATTCCATCACAATTGCCACAGTAAAGGAAAACGTTGATAGTGTTAACAGGGAAACTCTAGAACAGTGGTCACCAACCTTTTCTGAGTCAAGATCACTTTGAGTCAAAATGCAAGCCGAGATCTACCGTTCAGATCTTTTTTTAACATGACTTAAAAAATTGAAGCCTGTGCAACATTAATCAATTAAAAACAGTTCTGTAGCAATGAGGTTTGTGCAGTAAGCTATAGGCCCAATACATTATCACCACATATTGGCTTTGCTTGAATTGCCCTGCCAATGCATTGTTGTTCGGACATTTAAAAATATATATATTTCAAAATTTGAGGTAGGCCATATGATCACATATGATTAGATCCGTTGTATTATTTGTGAAGCACAGCTGAGTGAGAATACATTTAAATAATTTGCTTTTATTTTTATTTGACTGGGCTGATGGTGCCTGCATCTGATGGTCAGTCTCAGTGGAGGGAGAGAGCAGCAGACTGCGGGTCCGCCTCTCAACATCCCTCCGCTCTCCCTTTCCTCCACTGACACTGACCAAATAGGGACACCGTCTTCCAGCTGATGGCGAAACTCGAGTCGCACCACATTATTTCATGCACAAATTCATATTGCTACTCCGATGAAAAGAGAAAGTGAAATATTCCTCTCTATTACAAAAGACCCAAGCCACTAATAATAACAACAACGCAAGCCTATAGATACACTTTCCTACTCATTCAGTACTGCTGCAGTGCTTGTTGTAGCACTGAGTGGAAATAAGAAAAGCAAACATTTTATGGCTTATAAAATTGTTGAATACAAAGGGATGACAGTGCTGAGTAAGAACTTAAACATCTGGGCCCGCCGGAAAGGCAGAGTTTGCACCTTCAGACACATGAAATGGTTCAAAATGGCAACATTTCGCCTACCCGGCGCACAGGGCAGCTGAATCGGGTGCACCTATCGCAAACAGCCCGAGACAAATAAAAAAAATAGGAGCAGAAGGCATTATCATTGGGTTTTTTACAGAAATGTTTGGCGATCGACTAGGAATACGATCATGATCGACTGGTTGGTGAGCACTGCTTTAGAAAGTTGAGTGAAGTTCAATCTCGTGCTTCTCTCTGCAGGCTGATATTTCTGTGAGGCAGTCCCGGACGAGCTGTGCAAGCACGCACGTGCGCAGTTTAGAGGGACCACTGGTTACAAGCACCATGCTCTACCAACTGAACCATTGCAATTCAGGACAAACTGAGCCATACAGGAGTCTCTGTTCTGCCCATGAGCCTTAGCTGTGTGTACATCCCAGGATTAAATCTGGATTATGGAGGCAAACAGAGAAAGAGAGGATGATCCTAGCCAGGGCTGGAGAGTGGGCAGCCCATGGTTCACACACAACACACCCTGGCTGTTTGGGGTAAACAGCATGATGCTTATTTTCTTGTCTGTCTGTTTGAGAAAATAACAAGCTTTATTTCTCTGATTTGCCGTTACAATTGGTAGTCAGGTAAATACTGAAAATTGCCTACCATTGAGACATGCATAAATTCAAACCCATCATAATCTCACATTGTGAGTCATTTTATGAGAATGGTGGGGAAAGCAGGGATTCTAGACAGCATTTTAATGGACTATGCCGGTGCCACAAAATGCATATAATGTCAGCCCAAAAATGCAGTATGTACTATAATTGCTCTTGGTTGTTTTAACAAGCACTCAGACAAAGAAGACGTATGAAAAATGTGCTTGTCTAGCAGATGGTACCATCTTTGCCCTGTTGTGCTTTTCACCACTTATAATATATAATAATATAATGCCATTTAGCAGACGCTTTTATCCAAAGCGACTTACAGTCATGCGTGCATCATTTTTTTTTTGTGTATGGGTGGTCCCGGGGATCGAACCCACTACCTTGGCGTTACAAGCGACGTGCTCTACCAGCTGAGCTACAGAGGACCACTTACATCAGTAGCATCATAGACACATCTCCTGTGCCTGTTAGCAGACAGTTCTTTGAAATGACTGCTAATATGGGGAGCCCAGATGTTTATCTGACTGGCTGAGGGACATAGGAACAAATACTGTGCCCAAGATCATCTGAAGTCATCCTTTGAGCAGACGTCCTTGATGTCGCAATCAATTCTTCTCACATGCTTCCTGAATTTGCACAATTTGCTGTATTTCCCCGTAAGACGTCCCTCTCCTCCTCCCTCTCCTTTCATCAGAACAAAAGGCTGCTATCACAGTTGTCTGTCAGTGTGTGGTGTGTGGAGAGGCCCAGAGATAATGGCCCAGATGCAGAGACTCAAATAAACAAGGCCTGTCTCTTATCATTCCTCCAAAAGACAGGGCCAGCAAAGGGGGATTCTGTCCATTGATATCATTTTTTTTTTTGGTGCTATTTATTTACTATAAAGCACCGGATTTCTCACAGCACTCCAAACACACACACCATAGAAGCAGCAGAAACATAGAAACACCAACTGGAGTATAACCTCTGTAATAAGATTACAGTAGTGGAGGCATGGCTTGTATTTCATTGTAGAAAAGGGAGAGAGCGAAAGAGAGAGAGTGTGGTACAGGTCATCCCTTGCGGACTCATCTTCCCTTAGGGAGGTGGAGGTTGTGAACATGCTGTCTGAGGTGACACCCTCCATAGGCACGCCTGTCATTCAGCTGACTGCCCCTGCTCTGGGTCATTTCACAGCTCGTCATGCAAAACCATGTCTGCACTCAGCACAGAGCTTGATGACCCCTTTGACCTCTCCAGTTTGGGGATGACGCGTTTACTTTTTGTTTATTGCTATCGGCCAAAAACAACTCCTTTATAGTCACCTTAATTTTGAGAGTAAGCAACAACCCTAGAGGGTTTTGAGATGCCCGAAGATCTCACCACAAAGTGTTTCTGCCTGCCTGCCACACGGCTCCAGTGCAATTACCTTCTGTTAATGAAGCTCTCCCAGTCCTGTAGCTGGGTCGCCTTCCCTGCCTCCCTCCGGCCCTCCTCGGCCCCCAGACACTCACAGTGTAATCAAACTGACGAAGGCCTCTGTTTTTGAGACGGCAGACTGTTTACCTTTGTTGCTGTGTGGATTGACGGCCGGGGCGTCTGAACTGGCATAGCTTGATGTGAAAAGCTCCTTGGTTGCTGCGGGAGGGAGAGGCAGGCAGAAGCAGCCCTCCTCTGAGGCGGTAGGCTAACTGAGTTTGACAGAGCTGTTTCTGCTGGGGGGCTGCAGGGATGTTGCTTTGTGTCTGGATGTGGAGTTGAGGAAGTGGTGAAAGGTAATGCAGAGGGAGGAGGCTCAGTAACCCCCCTGTGGACTGTCAGCATGCTGAGGACAGCAGCACACCACTCACTTCCCTCTGCCTTTGTGAATTCCCCCCCTCAATTTTCATAAGATATTACCCTCAAGTGTTCTTGGTTCCCAAGAGCTTCAGTAAATATTTTATTTAAAGTTCTCAAAGGCTCTTAAAAGCATTTAGTTTGCTTTCTGCTGGATCAGGTTAAGCTGTAAGAAATAATTGTTTTCATGGCATTTAAAGCAGAATGACGATGGAGGATTGCCCATTTTCAATAGGCAAATGTATCCATCCCATAACAAGCAAGTGCATTAAACAGACAGCCAGACAAATATTCTACTGAGTACCCTGTTTTGCTTTCTGTAATGGCCATGACAGAGGTAGGCCTACTGTACAATGCTAGGGAAGCTTGCAGTATTAGTTAGTAAGAGGCCTTCCCTCCCTGACCTAACCATCTGTCCCTGGGTTTGGTCTTTCTTATCATTTCGTATACCCCTAGCCATAAGATTAAGGCTACAGTGTAATGCTTTAGTCATCTCCATTTCATTTCCCAATGTCTGGGCTATAAATATCACCATTCAACCATTCAGTGTTTTGTCCTTTGCGTTTGTCTGTTCTCCGTCACAGAGTTTATGGATAATGCAGCCTGTGTTTTGGGACAGGGGATTGGGCAGGCGATGAGGCACACCAGACTTTTTAGGATCAACCAGACTTTTACAGACTCCCAACTGCCAAGGAGTGTGGATTAGCCACCCACTGTTATTTTGTCAAGTAGTCTTTCCGGCCTCTTGTTCTGGTCAGGCACTCTCTCTCTCTCTGTTCATAACCATTTCTGGTGTCCCTCTGTACTATACTCTGTTGTAAAGCACAACAGAAGCAAGGGTAGATTAGCTCAATCGGTAGAGCATGGCGCTTGTAACATCAGGGTAGTGGGTTCGATCCCCGGGACCACCCATACGTAAAAATGTATGCACACATGACTGTAAGTCGCTTTGGATAAAAGCGTCTGCTAAATGGCATATTATATTATATATTATATATTATTATAGATTACAAATACTGCCTAAAATGACTATGTTGCTACTTCCCAAAATGTGGAAGTCACCAGCTACTTGATTTGCTTGGTTTTCTATTTCAATTTCAATGGTATATGACTTCTGCAAGATTTTCTGCTTCTGAACTGCATGACCTTAGTTTTACCTCTAGTATGAAAACAATAGTGGTGTATGGAGCGAGAGAGAGAGATGGAGATAGTGAGAGTGAATGGTTATGTGAGACCCAGATTAAGTTGAAGAATAGATGAGTAAGTGTCACCTCTTCCTGGAACCCCTGTCTGTCTGTCTGTCTCTGTCGAAGGCAGGAAGAAGGACTAATCCCTCCAAACAACCTGAGTCCTATAGAGCAGCAGCTTGTGTAACATTCACAATGAGATGTTAATCCTCCCTGAATAAGAAATACAGAAGGTCTGGCTCTGTAAATATACAGTAGGGCATCCCAGACAGCTAGATTATGTCAATGATGTTCTCTATGTTATTCTCACATATCAATGGCATATTCATGTTTAATACGAGGGTGAAAGTACAAGGCCATTTTTCAAGTCATTCAGGTTATTTCTGATGTAGAATAATCAGATGGATTCTAATTCGCCCAAGAATGTTATAAGGTTCTGTATTTATTTTCTTAGTCAACCTTGTGTTCTTGAACGTAGCCCTGTTTCTTTGTGTTCTTGAATGTATGCCGGTCTTTCATTTTTGTTCATTGATTTCACCTGTGTTAGTTACACACCTGGTCTCATCAGCTCCTTATTTAGTTGTTCGTTTTGACTCTACTAAGCCTTTTCCTAGCTCGTTTGAGAGAACCAGTTATAGCCTTCAGTCCTAGTTTTTGATTCTCCTGCCTGTTTGCCTACCTGTGTATGACCATTGCCTGCCTGTGACCACGATTCCTGCCTTCTGCGAAGGCGAAATAAACAACTGCCGCATTCTGCGCGTGAATCTCCTTTTTCCCTGAGTATTCATTACAGAATACCTCACCCAAAAAACGGAATGGATTCAGCGGAGCTACAGCGGCACCTAACCCAGCAAGAGAAGTGTATGGAGGAAATCTGCCATCTTCTCCGCCAGCCTATCCCTACTCCTCCAATGCCAGGTATCGTATCCCATAGCCCTCCTTCATTCATATCCATGCCTGGAAAATATGACGATTAACCTGGGAAATGTCCCGGATTTCTGATGCAATGCAGCAAATACATTGAGCACAACCCCACTAACTTCGCCACCGACAAGAGCAGGGTGGATTTTGTTGTGTCTCTACTCACAG
This sequence comes from Coregonus lavaretus, assembly GCF_964263955.1. Classification (NCBI taxonomy): domain Eukaryota; kingdom Metazoa; phylum Chordata; class Actinopteri; order Salmoniformes; family Salmonidae; genus Coregonus; species Coregonus lavaretus. The sequence goes on along the minus strand of NW_028160628.1, from coordinate 17,974 downwards.
GCAAAGCCCTGGATTGGGCCACCGACATACGGATTGCCAACAGCACAGATCTCGGATCCGAGACCCATTTCCACACCCTCTTCAAAGAGGTATTCGATCACACTCCTTCCGGTCGTCCTATAGGAGACCTCCTCATAGAACTTCAACAAGGACGCAATTCAGCCGCCGAGTATGCCCTCGAGTTCCGCACCATGGCTGCAGGGAGTGGATGGAGTGAGGCTGCTTTACATACCGTCTACCGAAGAGGGCTCAACAGGGAACTTCAGGCGGAGCTGGCCTGTAGAGGTGACCTTCAGGATTTAAATCAATACATTAGAATGTCCATGCTCCTCTCCCGTGTATCGAACGTCAAAGGTGGATCCAAGAAGGGCTCTGCCTATACTGCGGAGGGAAAGATCATCTACTCAGCCATTGCCCTGTTCGCCCCCCAAGGAGAGATGAGAAGGGTCCCTCCGCTGCCATGCAGGTAGGCGTGTCCTTATTGCTAAATATCTCCCAGAAGCAATTCTCCATCCAAGTTTTCATAACCGTGAAGGGGGTTACTAAATATGTAGAGGGCTTGGTAGATTCGGGAGCAGCAGGTCATTTTATTGATCACCAGCTAGTACAAGAGCTTGACATTGATCTGACACCTGTCACCCCTCCCTTAAGGATTAACACCCTGGACGGGCAGCCATTGGGCTCGGGCTTCATTACGCATCTGACACAGAGCGTCACCCTCCAGATTGGAGTCTTCCACACCGAAACCATTAAACTCATGGAACTCTCATCCCCCAAACTGCCACTCCTCCTCAGACACCTCTGGCTTTGTCGTCATAACCCTGCCATCTCGTGGTGACAATGTGAACTACTGTCCTGGTCTTCTACCTGCTTCACCAGTTGTCTCAGCCTACCCTGCAGAGCCACCACCATTGTGGACTCTGCCTCTGCAGTGCCACCCGCCATACCATCTGAATACGCCCAGTACAGCAATGTCTTCAGCAAAATCAAGGCCTCCACTCTGCCACCACATCGCCCAGGGGACTGTGCTATTGACTTACTCCCTGGAGTGTCCTCACCGAAGGAAAATGAGGCAATGGAGAACTACATTGATGAAGCACTCAAATGGTTTCATTCGTTCTTCTTCTTCCCCGGCTGCGTCCAGCTTCTTCTTCGTTGGGAAAAAGGACGGTGGTCTCCATCCATGTATTGATTACCGTTCCCTGAATGACATCACGGTCAAGAACTGTTTCCCTCTTCCTCTGATCCCAGCGACCCTTGAACAAGTGGGCCGCGCCAACCTCTATACAAAACTCGACCTGAAAAGTGCATATAACCTTGTCCGTATACGTGAAGGCGACGAATGGAAGACGGCCTTTATCAACGCAAGAGGACACTACGAATACCTGGTCATGCCCTACGGCCTTACTAACGCCCCCGCTGTCTTCCAATCCTTTATGAACAAGGTTTTCCAGGATATGATCAACTGCTTTCTCATCGTCTACATTGATGACATCCTGATTTACTCCCACTCCCTAATGGAACACATACATCATGTACAAAGGGTTCTGCAACGGCTCCTTGACAATAACCTTTTATGTGAAGACTGAAAAGAGCACCTTCCATGTAACCTCGGTAAACTTCCTCGGTTTCGTACTGACACCTGGAGGAGTCAGCATGGATGAGAACAAAGTCACCGCCGTCAACCGCCGTCAGTAACTGGCCCAAACCCACCACCGTTAAGGAACTCCAACGTTTCATTGGGTTCTCCAACTTCTGTCGATGGTTCATTCGGAACTTCATTACAAATGTAGACCTCAAATTACATACCTGAACACTTCCGTTCAGTTCATTACATTTCCAGGAACAGCAGCCCTGTACCAAAAACAAATAAAATACCATCCACAATGAGAGACTCATCCAGAACCACAGTCTTGCTCAAGGTTTGTGTGCTTTATGTTTGTATTCCCTGAAATTACTGTTAAAGGGGAAATCTGCAGTTCAAACAATAACAAAGCAGTCACTCTGCCAGTTTTGGGCAATCAGCTCAGGGATGGGGCTGGAAAATGGAACCACTCTCAAATTCATAGATAGGGCTTTGGATGCAAGGACTGACCATCCATGAGATCAAAATGATGCTTGAGGCATGTTTTGAAGTTATACAGTGTTTGTTTACAATGAAATTGTTTATAATGGAGTAAAACACATTTATATTTTGGGTTCTGATGGGGTTAGACAGTTAAAATAAGCTCATGCAGCATTTAAAAGTTACATTATATAATTCAAGAATCAATGGCTATATATAATTAATTTAAAAGTAGATTGCCCCTTTAATAGTATAATATGTCAATTTACAGTGATCTGGTCATGGGCCTTTCAGTTCATTACAGCCTTGAGTGCCAAAAACAAATAAAATACCATCCACAATGAGATACTCATCCAGAGCCACAGTCTTGCTCAAGGCGATGTGGTTTATCTTTGGGCTCCCTGATCAGCAGGGAATTGACTGTTAATAGTATCATAAATCCATTTGCGGTAATCCGGTCATGGGCCTTGTTCCATGGATGCATCTGCCCCATACCAGTGCCCGCCCTTGGTCAGCCCTGGTTGATTGCATTGGCATAGGCATACAGGAACTGTGGAGAGGAGACACAGCCAATGGCCGCAACAGAGGTGCCAGTTTGGCTGCAGGGACACACAGGAAATTACTTGTATTACAAATTGCGTTTGCTGGAGGTTTAGCAGCTTTTCCTCTGTGTCCTGGGGGGTAGGAAGGAGAGAAGATAATACTGTCCATTTGGACAAGAAGGGAGAGAGCAGCTAAATGAAATTGTATTTAGAGACTAAAGAGTTGATGATAGTCTATTCATCTATGTGCCATTTACAATATCCTGAATGGAAGGCTGCTCTGGAATTAAACAGAAAGTGTATACAGTGTCTTTGAATTGAGAGAATTACACAGACAATGCTGAAATTGTAAACCTTTTTTTTACAGATTTGCCATCAAGGAGTTGTCCTTGAGAAGTTTACAGAGTTTCTATAAAGTAGTCACAAATATTTTCCCTCCACAGTGAATCATTCTTTGTTACCAATGATAGCATTGAAGGCCAAATATAGTAATAGTTGAATTTCATGGATATGTTCTTATTAGGTTGACACATGAGAGTGTGCTGATTAATCTATTATCCTCTGTTCTATACAGGATGACAAAAGATAGCTAACTTACTCACTCAACCACATACAGTTAGAACAGCTTTGACTGTGTTGTCAGTTTATGTAGCCTCTGTAGTATATCAGCAGACCTTTCTTCCATGTAGGGACTCCACAGACTCGACAGTCTTTGTTTCTCATTTATCAACTGTATTTCTTTCTCTATGTGTTTCTTTTTGGTCCTGTCCTCTATATTCCTAATTCAAGAGAATTCCAGTTTATCACAATACAGCTGCCTTCACCTTGAAGTTTATTGTTCCTGATTCATTTGTGTCATTTATGTTTTCAATGTTTCAATTGTCATGAGAATACACACGCCTCCTTCTCCCTCCCTAGTTGATATTAATTTGTTTAAACTAAGTTTGTTTCTTCCTTGTTGACCTAGTCAGACAGACAGTGACATAGTGACGTCTCAAGACCTGATATTCATTATTCATATAAAATAAATTGAATGGATCCTCCAGGACGAAACTTTAAATAGTTTCCATGGTAATTCAAAGGAGAATTCTTACCAAAACAGGACCCAGAGGGGAGGTATAAATAAACTGGCAGAGAAACTTTAGAAAGTGTGATGGGTGATTTGAAAGAGTCAGGCGCAGGAGGGTAAATCACAGAATACAGAGTTTATTCCGGAATACAGAGTTACGCAGAATTTCGTCAAACAGTCCAGTGCGCAAAACAGGCGCACTGGAACCAAACAGGCACACAGGGAAAATATACCCCGGCAATACAAAATACACTGAGCTCAACAGAGTTACACTCTCCTCACACTAAACAATCACCCACAAGGACAAGGGGGCAGAGGGAACACTTATACACGTACTAATGAGGGGATATGAACCAGGTGTGTGTAATAGACAAGACAAAACAAATGGAATGATGAGATGAGGAGTGGCAGTGGCTAGAAGGCCGGTGACGACGAACGCCGAAGCCTGCCCGAACCAGGAGAGGAGGCAGCTTCGGAGGAAGTGGTGACAGAAAGTTAACAAGAAACATGGGGAATACAGACACCACCATTAGCAGCTGAGCAGTCTCAGTCATTTTCATGAGTCTCAAAAATGTCTCATGTTGGATGACAGTACAAATGGCTATTGAACTCCAAGTTTCCACATGATTAAAGCAACATAAACAAAAATCTCTCAGTTCTTTAACTGCACAACTCTGAACAATTATTTGTCATTGTTTTGAGAGAATCAGCACACCATGATATCTCCTCTGTTTTGTGTTCAATTTGATTTATTGACAGACCAAGAGAGGTAGAAGAGAGAAGGGTTAATACACACACTATCAGCCCATTCGCCGGCCACGAAAATGGATGTAAAAAGGCACTTCACTGTGTTAGCTCTTCCTCTGTGGCTTTCTCTGGGCTTGGTGAGTTTCAAGACAAACTGGCCCCTTGATCTCCCAGCTAAGACTCATGGGGCACTGAGATCAATGCACAGCTCTCTCTCTGAGTTGCTCCAGTTGGAGCCCGGGGGATGGAGGTAACCATAGATAGAGGAAGAGAAAGAAGGAAGGGGTGACGTGTTTTTGTGTGTGTGTGTGTGTGTGTGCCTGCGTGCATGCCGTGTGCGTGTGCGTGTGTGTGCTGTTCTTTCCCGGAGGAGAGCCAGTGAGTGGGGTGGCAGGTGGTCAGGCTGAAGGGGAGTATGGAGAGTGGCCTCCATCAGAGGGCCCTCCTGCCTCCTCCCTCTGCCTCAGACCCCCCACTGTCAGACGGCAGGCTTCTGATATCATACAGCCTCACTGGCTATTGCTGGTTCTAATGGACACACTGACCACAAAGACTAGGAGAGGGCTCTCTGATGTTGGCAATTACTGGTTAGAATAAGACAGACATTTATTTAGCTATTCTAGTGCACAGTATCATTAATAGTATAAGAGTCAGCTATCTATGGCAGTCAGTCATTCCAATAGTAGTAAAAGTAGCGCTTATACTAGGGGTTCCCAAACTTTTTTGGCCCACGACCCTATTTTGATATCTGAAAATTCTCATGACCCCAACCATGTAATTAACAGCCAATGTTTACTTTTTTAATTGGGGCTATGGCAGTCAATTGAAAAATATTCTAACAGTATTTCTGATTGTCTTTTCAATACACAATCACATACTTTTAATGTGGGGCTATGACAGTCAAATGCAAATTAGTCTGACATAATTTATCTTATCTCACCACCACTAATGAGATGAGTGTGTTTGATGCATGTCACGTCGGAGCTTCTCAAAGTCAGGGAGCGTGGTCGACAGTGCACACCTCATCTCTGCTGTCACATCCAACCTGGATTGATATTTGGTTTTAATGCAGATGAAAGCACTGATGGTGCTTTCAAGACAACAGGGAACTACGAGGTCAAATACGAGGTCAAATCATGACGTCAGTGATCTTCAGGTTGGAAAGTCGGAGCTCTAGAAAGAGGCTCGAGTTCCTGAGTTGGAATTCCAGTTGAATGACCGTTCAAAAATATTTTTCCCAGTCGGATCTAGTTTCAGTAGTCTTGAATGCACTGAAGTCGGACCGAGTTCCCAGTTCCCAGTTGTTTTGAACGCGGCATTAATGCTCAGAGGGAAAGGGCAGGGTATTTATTCCCTTTGAGTCAGGAACCAAAACTCCTCTGTAGTGACCCGTAAATGCATTCGGTCACATGACAGCTCAATCAGCTGTTTGATTTCACTTACCAGCATGTCAACTGAGCCAGGATCACAGTCAAATGGATTGGGAAGTAGGTCCCAAAGTGATCTTCCAAGCGTTGGAGGTGAGCAGTCATCACTCGTGTGGGACACTTACTGATGCTGTTTTCTGTTAGAAACATGCACAGCCGAGGGGCATGGTTCGCTTTTGAAAAGACTCTCTCTCCAATAAGAATTCTTTACTCTGAATCCACTGATTCGGACACCCATCTGTAAAATGTTTTAGTATTTCTCCTGCATGCTTGCGTTCAGTTCATTCAGTTTCCCCAAATATGTCTGTTACATGGGCAAGGAGACACATTTGCTTTTCATTACACAGAAATCTATTTTTTTTCATCCATTGTGAATGACAACAGTTCCTCTCTCAATGCGAAACAATAACACTCCCCCTCAATAACCACCAAGCCTCGTGTGAAATAGAACATTGTCGTGCTCTGATCCCATATCTCCACCTAGTTTTGCAAACAGGCGTGTCCGCGCAGTTACCTGCTGCAGTATATCTCCAAGTTCTGTGCTCAGCTCTTTTACCGCCAGTTGCTCTCAGTGTATCATACAATGCGTCCATATGGCAGAGGGAGACACATTCATAACTAAAGTCCAGAGGTCTGCCCACCGTCCCGCCATAGATGGAGCCCCATCTGTTCGATCTGTTTGTCGTCAATATAGCTACGCAGCACACTGAACATCCCCTGTGCCGTTGCATGCTCGGGAATCGTGAGACAGAACAATATGTCCTTGTGAATAGCATCCCCCGACATGTATAGCGAACAAAAGTCAATGCATGGGCATCTCTGCCCTCACAGCTAACGTCCATTTGGAGAGCATAAGCTGGGGAGTTTTTGAGTCTTCAGTCAGAGTTTCCTCTTGATTGCTACCAATAGCATACATTCTTCGTTTAACAGTGTTATCTGATAAATGTATTGATGTGAGTTTCTGTACCTCTGCCTCCCCACACATCGTTTCACTTTATAATTTGAGGCCGGTAATATCAAAGTCTCTGCAATAGTGTGTGGTTTCATAGCGCAGCGGGCCTAGCCATTCACCATGGGTCAAGTGCGGCCTTTTCCCATGATCTAAGGGTGCTGTCTGGTTGAATTTTATAGTTTAGATTTGAATAATTTTCATTTCGATTTTTAAGGTTAACCACATTAAAATGATTTTGAGTTACAAAGACGATATTATAATATATATGTTTTTATATATATTTTCTTCTTCAGGATTTTGGAAATTCTCCTGCGACCCAATTTTCATATCAGGTGACCCCACATGGGGTTGCGACCCCTAGTTTGGGAACCCCTAGTTTTATATTGTATATTGTGTATTTGTCATTATAGCAAAATTGTCATTACGAGTTATATTATGTATAGCTTCAGTCATATGTTGCTGGTCTTTGCAGGTGCTCATCCTTGCTGTAATATTTATGAGAGATTAATAATTATCCCGGGGCTCACTTCAGTGCTTTATTCCAAACATGTCCGATGAGAAACGATATCTAAATTAATGATGTTTCCTTAATGAGTAATTGAGCTGTGGAAAATATATTGTTGTGTTTTGCAGTGTATGAGTCAGGCCATTGTGGGTGTTTAAGCGGTGTGCTGTGCTGCATGTCTGGCTGATTTCACATTAATAGTGTGACATGAACATTAGCAGTGTAACGTGCCACTTGTTCCAGCCCTCCCCATGACTAAAATATTACCACTGATTGTCTCCTGACATGTGTATAACAAGTTAATGTTATTCCTGTAACAGACCCACATTTTTTATCCTGCTTAATTCTATCGGGTTTCAATTGCATTATACTAGCCAACATCTGAGTATAGAAAATAAATGACCTAACGTACTAATTGTTAAAGTGGAACTGACAGCAGTTTAACTACTTTGCAGATATGAAACAAACAGACCATCATAATAACAGTCAAAAATATCAAATTCCCAGTTTATGCTCCATGACGTGGAGTAAGGCATTGTTGGCAGAATAGATGGATGCAGTTCAATGCATGAATAATAGCTAATTCACTAATACATTGCCATCAAGTTTTAAAACACAGCTGGCCTGATACATTGTTTGCTGCCTCCAGCCCTTCAGGATGCACTGTTTCAGTTTCAATGACTCAATATTGGGAATGTCAATCAAATCAAATTAGCAAGGGCAATGACCACAAGTCAGTCATAACGTGACTAATAGGCTAGCTTATCTATTTATATAGCTATTTATTTAGCAAGCTAAAAACGTGGAGCCTAACATTAGCTAGCTGGGAGGATGTCAAGCGGGTGAGTGGCCGACCCATATCATTTTTCAGTGGCTACAGCTAAAGATGCAGGTGTCATTTGGTTAGCTAGCAAGAAATGTGAATCACTTTGCCAGCTAGCTATGCTGAACTTGAACGACTATTATCAACAGTTAGCATATCTCTTAGTTGTCAATGAAATGTACACTGAACAAAAATATAAACGCAAGGGCATGATAATGGCGCCGGAGGAGATGGCTGCCGGTTTACAGGCTCCTAACCAATTGTGCTATTGTGTGTGTTTTTTGTATATAATCTACAAATGTACGTAATGTTTCTGCCGCCGTCTCTTATTACCGAAAAGAGCTTCTGGATATCAGGACAGTGATTACTCACCTCATACTGGACAAAGATTTTTTTCTTTAACGAGTTGGATGTGAAGGATTTACTTCAGACGCCTGACAAGGCCCAAATCCCCGTCATTTGCAGGAGAAAGAGATGGAGATATCGGGAAGTAGGTCAGGGTGCCTTCTAAGGATCCGACGGCGAGTGGGTAATCTGCCTCTACCATCAGTCCTATTAGCCAATTCACAATAATTGGATAACAAAATAGACAAGGTAAGATCACAAATATCCTACCAACGGGACATTAAAAATGGTAATATCTTATGTTTCACGAGTCGTGGCAGAATGACGACATGGATAACATACAGCTGGCGGGGTTTATGCTGCATCGGCAAGATAGAACAGCCACCTCCGGTAAGACAAGGGGTGATGGCTGTGTAAATTTGTAAACAACAGCTTGTGCACAAATCTAATATTAAGGAAGTCTCAAGGTTTTGCTCGCCTGAAGTAGAGTGTATCATGATAAGCTGTAGACCACACTATTTACCAAGAGAGTTTTCATCTATATTTTTCGTAGCTGTCTATTTACCACCACAAACCGATGCTGGCACTAAGACCGCACTCAATGAGCTGTATAAGGCCATAAGCAAACAGGAAAACACTCATCCAGAGGCGGCGCTCCTAGTGGCCGGGGACTATAATGCAGGGAAACGTAAATCCTTTTCACCTAATTTCTACCAGCATGTTAAATGTGCAACCAGAGGAAAAACAACTCTAGACAACCTTTACTCCACACACAGAGACATGTACAAAGCTCTCCCTCACCCTCCAGTTGGCAAATCTGACCATAATTCTATCCTCCTCATTCCTGCTTACAAGCTAAAGCTAAACCAGGAAGCACCAGTGACTCGGTCAATAAAGAAGTGGTCAGATGAAGCAGATCCTAAGCTACAGGACTGTTTTGCTAGCACGGACTGAAATATGTTCCGGGATTCTTCCGATGGCAATGAGGAGTACACCACATCAGCCACTGGCTTCATCAATAAGTGCATCGATGACATCGTCCCCACAGTGACCGTACGTACATACCCCAACCTGAAGCCATAGATTACAGGCAACATCCGCAATGAGCTAAAGCGTAGAGCTGCCGCTTTCAAGGAGCAGGACTCTAACCCGGACGCTTATAAGAAATCTCGCTATGCCCTCCAACGAACCATCAAACAGGCAAAGAGTCAATACAAGACTAAGATTGAATCGTACTACACCGGCTACGATGCTCATCGGATGTGGCAGGGCTTGCAAACTATTACAGACTACAAAGGGAAGCACAGGCGCGAGCTGCCCAGTGACACGAGCCTACCAGACGAGCTAAATTACTTCTATGCTCGCTTCGAGGCAAGCGACACTGAAGCATGCATGAGAGAATCAGCTGATCCGGACGACTGTGTGATCACGCTCTCTGTAGTCGATGTGAGGAAGACCTTTAAACAGGTCAACATTCACAAGGCCGCAGGGCCAGACGGATTACCAGGACGTGTACTCCGAGCATGCGCTGACCAACTGGCAAGTGTCTTCACTGACATTTTCAACCTGTCCCTGAGTGAGTCTGTAATACCAATATGTTTCAAGCAGACCACCATAGTGTCCAAGAACACTAAGGTAACCTGCCTAAATGACTACAGACCCGTAGCACTTACGTCTGTAGCCATGAAGTGCTTTGAAAGGCTGGTCTTGTCTCACGTCAACACCATTATCCCAGAAACCCTAGACCAACTCCAATTTGCATACCGCCCCAACAGATCCACAGATGATGCAATCTCTATTGCACTCCACACTGCCCTTTCCCACCTGGACAAAAGGAACACCTACGTGAGAATGCTATTCATTGACTACAGCTCAGCGTTCAACACCATAGGGCCCTCAAAGCTCATCACTAAGCTAAGGACCCTGGGACTAAACACCTCCCTCTGTAACTGGATCCTGGACTTCCTGATGGGCCGACCCCATGTGGTAAGGGTAGGAAACAACACATCTGCCACGCTGATCCTCAACATGGGGGCCCCTCAAGGGGTGTGTGCTCAGTTCACTCCTGTACTCCCTGTTCACCCATGACTGCATGGCCAGGCAAGACTCCAACACCATCATTAAGTTTGCTGACGACACAACATTGGTAGGCCTGATCACCGGCAACGATGAGAGAGCCTATAGGGATTGTGGACTACAGGAAAAGGAGGAACGAGCACGCCCCCATTCTCATCGATGGGGCTGTAGTGGAGCAGGTTGAGAGCTTCAAGATCCTTGGTGTCCACATCACCAACAAACTATCATGGTCCAAACACACCAAGACAGTCGTGAAGAGGGCACGACAAAGCCTATTCCCCCTCAGGATACTGAAAAGATTTGGCATGGGTCCTCAGATCCTCAAAAAGTTATACAGATGCACCATCGAGAGCATCCTGACTGGTTGCATCACTGCCTGGTATGGCAACTGCTCGGACTCCTACCGCAAGGCACTACAGAGGGTAGTGCGTACGGCCCAGTACATCACTGGGGCCAAGCTTCCTGCCATCCAGGACCTCTATACCAGGCGGTGTCAGAGGAAGGCCCTAAAAATTGTCAAAGACTCCATCCACTCTAGTCATAGACGGTTCTCTCTGCTGCCGCACGGCAAGTGGTACCGGAGCGCCAAGTCTAGGTCCAAAATTATTCTTAACAGCTTCCACTCCCAAGCCATAAGACTCCTGAACAGCTAATCAAATGGCTACCCGGACTATTTGCATTGTCTCCCCCCATTTTTAAAGTGTTGGTCGCATGTTTCATGAGCACAAAGGGTAATGAAGGATTATAATGGAACACAGAGATGTTCAATTAGCTGAGGAAAACCATGCTGTTTGCAGCAAAATTGACGACTTTGATACTGTTGCTATGGAGATTGAACAATCATTCAAATGGACTCAGCTGTCTTGAAGTACAGCATGATGAAAGTAAAATATCTCAAGTCCAGTATTCCTCTGCAGGGTATACATATAGATATCCATGTCACTAGTTAGTGTGCAGTGTCCAGTCCAAAGACAGTGCCATGGAGTTCTAACTTGTCTTAGATCAGTATAGATCCACTAATATATATAATTTATGTATGATATGCTAAATCAAATGGGATAAAAAAACTTCTCAATATCATTCTGAGCTCCTTGATAGAGCTTATGATGCAAAAAACAACAAAACCCATTTGCCATCACAGGAGGCTATCATCTAAGTTTAAACTGTTGTTGATGTTTCTGTCCTCAGAAATAAAAACAGACTGTTCATCTGTGCTTGAAACTTGTATTGGATACAGTATAGCAGGAACAGAAACAGGACTGACAGTTACAATCTTTGCTCCCCTCAAAAATACATGTACATAATTCTGTGCACATGCACACACGTACACACACGTACACACACACACAATCTTTCTCTTTTAATCTCTCTCTCTCTCTCTCTCTCTCTTTCTCAATTTCTCTCTGTCTAGGGAAAGCTTGCCAAGGAAACATTGGCTCGACAGGGAAAGGGCAAATTCTCTTCAGCCCATTTAAATTATGCCTAGCACATGACACTGACAATTCCAAACTAATTAATAGATGTTATGAATAAAAACACTTTGATAATGCAAAAAGTGTGTGCCCTCCGCCACCTTGTGGGGATGTCATTAGAATGAGGACACATGTGGTGAATGACTAAAGTGTCAGTCCATCAGCTCCGCCAGGGCCGTCAGACTGAGACGGCTCCAGATGCCCTCCCTTGATTAAATCCCCCAATGTTTTATTCAGATCCCGCTGCATGCCCCATGCCCCCTCGCCTCTCCCTCTGATTAGCTTGGGCCTTGCCAACATGAGGGCAGGGACAAGGGGACAGAGGAACAGGAGAGGGCAGGGGGTGAGACAGGAGGGCAAAACCTGGTCAGGCGCCAGGGGATGGTGACACTCACACCCTCATTGACAGTGATTACCCCCTCTACCCCCTCACCAGGACCCTCCTGCCATGTCATCTACTGTGACAGGCTCCTCTAACACCCCTGTACCATGTCTTCTGTTTTTCACATAGTCTCCATTACATCGGCTGTAGTGTTCTGTGGTTTAGTTAGAAGCCAGAGTATGTACAGTGGGGAGAACAAGTATTTGATACACTGCCGATTTTGCAGGTTTTCCTACTTACAAAGCATGTAGAGGTCTGTAATTGTTATCATAGGTACACTTCAACTGTGAGAGACGGAATCTAAAACAAAAATCCAGAAAATCACATTGTATGATTTTTAAGTAATTAATTTGCATTTTATTGCATGACATAAGTATTTGATCACCTACCAACCAGTAAGAATTCCGGCTCTCACAGACCTGTTAGTTTTTCTTTAAGAAGCCCTCCTGTTCTCCACTCATTACCTGTATTAACTGCACCTGTTTGAACTCGTTACCTGTATAAAAGACACCTGTCCACACACTCAATCAAACAGACTCCAACCTCTCCACGATGGCCAAGACCAGAGAGCTGTGTAAGGACATCAGGGATAAAATTGTAGACCTGCACAAGGCTGGGATGGGCTACAGGACAATAGGCCAGCAGCTTGGTGAGAAGGCAACAACTGTTGGCGCAATTATTAGAAAATGGAAGAAGTTCAAGATGATGGTCAATCACCCTCGGTCTGGGGCTCCATGCAAGATCTCACCTCGTGGGGCATCAATGATCATGAGGAAGGTGAGGGATCAGCCCAGAACTACATGGCAGGACCTGGTCAATGACCTGAAGAGAGCTGGGACCACAGTCTCAAAGAAAACCATTAGTAACACACTACGCCGTCATGGATTAAAATCCTGCAGCGCACGCAAGGTCCCCCTGCTCAAGCCAGCACATGTCCAGGCCCGTCTGAAGTTTGCCAATGACCATCTGGATGATCCAGAGGAGGAATGGGAGAAGGTCATGTGGTCTGATGAGACAAAAATATAGCTTTTTGGTCTAAACTCCACTCACCGTGTTTGGAGGAAGAAGAAGGATGAGTACAACCCCAAGAACACCATCCCAACCATGAAGCATGGAGGTGGAAACATCATTCTTTGGGGATGCTTTTCTGCAAAGGGGACAGGACGACTGCACCGTATTGAGGGGAGGATGGATGGGGCCATGTATCGCGAGATCTTGGTCAACAACCTCCTTCCCTCAGTAAGAGCATTGAAGATGGGTCGTGGCTGGGTCTTCCAGCATGACAACGACCCAAAACACACAGCCAGGGCAACTAAGGAGTGGCTCCGTAAGAAGCATCTCAAGGTCCTGGAGTGGCCTAGCCAGTCTCCAGACCTGAACCCAATAGAAAATCTTTGGAGGGAGCTTAAAGTCCGTATTGCCCAGCGACAGCCCTGAAACCTGAAGGATCTGGAGAAGGTCTGTATGGAGGAGTGGGCCAAAATCCCTGCTGCAGTGTGTGCAAACCTGGTCAAGACCTACAGGAAACGTATGATCTCTGTAATTGCAAACAAAGGTTTCTGTACCAAATATTAAGTTCTGCTTTTCTGATGTATCAAATAATTATGTCATGCAATAAAATGCAAATTAATTACTTAAAAATCATACAATGTGATTTTCAGGATTTTTGTTTTAGATTCCGTCTCTCACAGTTGAAGTGTACCTATGATAAAAATTACAGACCTCTACATGCTTTGTAAGTAGGAAAACCTGCAAAATCGGCAGTGTATCAAATACTTGTTCTCCCCACTGTATGTGGCGAGTGCAGATTTTTCCCCATATCATGCGCAGTAAATATTGTTGTTGCCAATCTTGCCATCATCATGTCCCTTACATGAGACAGATTGCACAGTAGACACATGGCTGTTGACGCTGTTGGGTTTTCTCCCGCTTTATCAATCATGTTCCTACTGCCTACCCGATAGCAGACCGCCATCACACATTGTTGTATCTATTCAGTTAAGAACAAATTGTTATTTACAATGACGGCCTACACCGGCCAAACCCGGACGACACTGGGCCAATTGTGCGCCACCCTATGGGACTCCCAATCACGGCCGGTTGTGATACAGCCTGGAATCGAACCAGGGGGTCTGTAGTGACGCCTCAAGCACTGAGATGCAGTGCCTTAGACCGCTGCGCCACTCGGGAGCCCTAACTGCCCTATGCTGCCACTGATCGCTCTGCGGCTCCTCCCATCACACCAAAGACACTGTGGCTGTCAACATCTGGTTCCCAGCCCAGCCCTCCTCCCAGAGGGACCAGGCCCACCTGAATGAACCATCTGTATGTTGGACAAGGCCATTCAAGGCCCCCTGCCTTGGGGGGCTGTTCTGGAGACAGCAGGTGGCAGAAGGGAACAGCTACATGTGTGCTTGTACCCTTAAAGCAAGCCTCTTGCTGGACTATGGGAAATCAATGGGACCCACCATCCCCTGGGTGGGGATACACCCCTGCTAGTTCACCCATGCTTTTCCTTGCTAGGTCAGAGAGATCTGAGGATATTGGCTAGATGGTTAATGGTCCAGACAGCAGCTCAGACTATGAACAACAAAAAGCAATTAGCATGTGACAGAGAGGGCAGATCAGTCCTCCAGGTAACCCATGGGCTTGATTCCGTCTGAGAGAAGAAGTCAGTTTATTCCCCTGGTGCTATAGACTTCTATGTGCTGAGCACTGCACACCACAGGCTGACCTGACCATCTGTTTTTATTCCAAAGTGTTTATGTTACACTTCTGTGGAGTGTGATCCAACATATACACTTTATTATATTGTGATGGAGAAGAAGATACATTAAACTCCAAGGAGACAGGAATGTATGACCTATGGCTAACTGTTAACACCTCCCTGACTGTGAAGCAGAAACAAGAGACCTCTCACACTGCCTTTGAGAGCCCTCACTGACTTTACTGGGTTTACTGTCATCATACTTTACAATCAGCCCTGTGATATTTGATGTAGCTGAACGAGTGTGTTTATCCTGTCATTGATGTGAGTTATCAGGCTGCTTCCTTATCCTGGTCAAATCCTGTCTCAGACAAGTGTCCGAGCGGCCAGGGCTCAAACCATGTCAATAATGCATTTAAGTGTCTACGAGGGTGAGCGCTGAGAATCCACTTGTGTGGCGCTTAATTCAATCGGATTCAGCTGAATGGAAAGTGTTGACCACGCTCCCAGGGGGCAGTGAAGTTTGGAGATGGGAGAAAACAGGTTGGCAGGTGGAAAATGCCATAGGCGACTGCTCTGGACAGATGAGGCTGTCTACATTACTCCACTGACTTGGCCACTTACGTACTACAGTTGCAGCTTATCACATCTAAGTTGGAGGAGCGAAGCCAGGCGTTCACACACAATATGAATTGTTTTACTGAACATATTTTTCCACATTAAATCCTATTCTTTATGGGATTGTGCTCCACCCCTCCCACAACAGCCCAATATAGGCAGGCAGCTTTGTTTCTGCATCTCAAACCGCCACACAACAACAACTCATCTAAATTGCTCTCCTCTCGCCTCTCGATGTTGTATGTGATTTGTGGTGATGGCTGAATATAAGTGTTTCATCAGGCACACACATGGTCTCGGAGAGGCTCCAAGGTTTTTACACTGGGCTGGGGCAAGGAAATCCACACATAGCCTCAGGACATCACATATAGAAAGTTATTATGCCAAATTCCTTTTTCAAATCTATGCACCAGAGTAGACTTTCTGTCTGTATTGCACATAACCATAAATAGCAGCTGGGCCCCCACCAGGTGATACCGATTAGCATGGCAGGGTTATGGAAGGCGAGGTGGGCAAGACTCAGTATGAGGCTCCCAGACAGTCCCCTGCATTGACCTGAGAGAGTGGGCACCGAACACCTGCCAAATCACCTTTTAAAAATGTCTCCTGACTGAGTTGCTATTACATGTAGTAAGTGTGAAGAGAGTTATCCACACTCTATGGCTGTAGATGGACTGGCTCAGAAGATAAGCAGACTAAAGGTCAACATTGACTTCCTCTGTCAGTCTGTGAGTCTGTTAGTTGCTCTGTGTGTCTGTCTGTGAATGCAGCAGTGTCCTTGCCCTTCAAACTGATTAGGAGCCCTCCATACTGGAGAAGAGGAGCTGTGAATCAATGCAATACTAACATGCTGCTGGGACACTTGCGATATTAGATAAATATACTGGGGAGGAAACTATCATGGATGCCAAACTCCCCTCCCTCCCACTTTCTCTCTATCTATTTAACCTCTGTTTCTCTCCCTTTCTATCTTGATATTGTGTGATGTTCAACATCCAGGCTCTGTCGTAGCCGGCCGCGACCGGGAGACCCATGGGGCGGCGCGCAATTGGCCCAGCGTCGTCCAGGGTAGGGGAGGGAATGGCCGGCAGGGATGTAGCTCAGTTGATAGAGCATGGCGTTTGCAACGCCAGGGTTGTGGGTTTGATTCCCACAGGGGGTATGAAAAAAAAAAAAAAAAAAAAATGTATGCACTAACTGTAAGTCGATCTGGATAAGAGCGTCTGCTAAATGACTAAAATGTAAATGTAAATGTAAATGTAGCCTAGCTAGGTAGATGACTTAGTGAGTTGGACTGAGTAATACCTTAAAATACGTTTATTTGGATTTCAAATCCAATCAAATCCGATTTTATTTGTCACATCTGCCGAATACAACTGGTGTAGACCTTACCATGAAATGCTTACTTATTTGCATCACTACACTCAGTTTACAAGGCATTTTAGTTGTTGTTGTTTTATTCTATTATGGGCCCTGGGGGGACTCTCAGTTTCACATGGACCAGACAGGAAGAAAGCCTTCCAGTAATGATGAAATGTCTATTTTGCCAATAGGCTTTGAAGAACGCTACTCTGGGCCTTTAGAGTGAAGCCGCTGGGTGGATGAAGTGGTGGAGGGTAGGGATTGTCTATAATAGAGGAAATTATATTTCTGTAAAAGGTGGAAAGTGGAAAGGGAACCACTGCAACAGATTGACCACACGTAGCGTTGGGTTTTAATCTATTCCCTCTCCCACATCAACCGCAGGCTGTGAAATTAAACACAGCACCCGCTGAGGTGATTGCTCTTGTTATTTGGGGGGGGGGGGGACGCACACGTGCGTACCAACGCGGTAATTCAATTAGTGCCTTTAATAATCTTCTCCAGAGCCATATATTTCTAAATACATGACTATGATCTTCTCTACATCCCTAGTCTGATGTGGTGTGACACTATGCAGACATATAGGCTGCACTGCACAAAGCCCCATCAGACAGAAATGTCTGAGTTTTGTGTTCATTAGGAGCTTTCTCTCTCCTCGCTCAGATCTCTCATCAATCCCTGCTCAGTCAGGAACATCAGGATCAATTAAGTAAACTTCCATTACATAGGACAGGAAAATTAGAAGAAAATGCATGAATAATGGATCATAAACAATAAAAACAGGACTCTCTGCTCCCCAAATCTACAATGAGCCCCCATACTGATACCCCCCATCTTGATTGGATTAAATATAAAAGGTGAGTGGGCTACTGAAATGTCAGG